>NC_091129.1:79896411-80196411 GCF_040183065.1 Periplaneta americana | reverse complement strand
AGTAAAAAATATACAAAATTCTAAGAATAAATTAATAAAGAAATGAATATAATACAAAATATATCGACAAAAATTATTCTATTAATAACTTTAATAAGGGGTACGTTAGTTTCAATTTCATAGACTACTTCTACTATACTTCTAATACCAAATTGTTGCTATTGTTGTTGTTGTTGTTGTTGTTGTTTAGTCAATTGTCCGAAGACAGATTTGAACCTCATAAGTGACACCAATAAGGCATCACTCATAAGGCAACTAGGCCAGCAGATAATGGGGTAGGGTGGTCAGTTTTTCCCCCTCCAATGCATACATCGCCGATTAGCTACAGACTCCACTAATCAGACTTCAGATGTATACAAACAATTGTTTTGCCTCTGACACAAATCGTCAAGCGAGATGTGCCTGATAATAGATATACATATCAGCCAGAACCTTAATCAAAAGTAAACAACAAATTGTCCAATTTTATTTAATCTCTTTTTTCTGTAGATTTAATAAATTATGTTAGGTAGGCCTATTTATTATTATTATTATTATTATTATTATTATTATTATTATTATTATTATTATTATTATTATTAAATGGTACAGTGAGTAATGTATCACATTTATTTGGCCGCCTTTCATTGGAGACGAACATTTCATATACCGGTACAGCATCTCGGTACCTTCCTGCATAACTCCATATAGTTTCATCGCTTTCCGTTAGATGGCATTTATGCAGGTGGTGTTCAAAATTCTGTGGTGTTATGGCAGAAGTTGATATGTACAATTCTGGCAAAAAATATTTTGTTGTCTAGATATGTTTAAAATGTTGGATTTACTGTATATTTACGGTAAAACGTGGTATGTCTATCCCCATTACTTCCATTAGCAGCTAACACTAATACTAATAAAAATATTTCCTCTAATGGATCCCTTATTTTCCCTGAAAGAAAAAATTTTAAAACTGCTCTCCTGGAAATTAAGGAAAATGTACATATCAGCTTTTGCCTGAACTCCACACAATTATGACTGCAAATTTCTAAGTAGAGAGCTGTGATTGAATTTATTTTTGCAGCAAAGGAAACCATTGCAGATATTCACATACGCTTAAAAGATGTCTATAGAGAAAAAAAAACCTTGTAAAGGCTACAGTTTTCTCAGACTCTGAAGGCACAATTTCTCAACTTGCACACCGGTCAAGAGATCACAAAACTAGGACATACTGTCCTATCTCATCCACCGCACAGCTCGGATCTTGCACCCTCTGACTTCCATCTATTTGGTGGTCAGAAAGATGAAAGAAGCGATGTGACAATGATGGGGAGGTCCGGAGTACAGATTTGGCTGAAAGGAAGACCAGCTGAGTGTTGCCGCGACAGAATGCAGAGACTACCATCTAGGTGGCATAAGGATATAGATTTCAATGGAGACTATGCGAAAAAAAAATAGACAAAAATAGGCATTTGTAGCTAAAAATTTTGGGGATAACATGATAATTATATATGTGCAATTCCAATTAATGTGAGGAAAAATGTGGTGCATTACTTATTGATAGAACCACCTATTAATAATAATAATAATAATAATAATAATAATAATAATAATAATAATGGTTTATTTAACCTGGCAGAGTTATGGCCATACAACCTTCTCTAACAATCAATCAGGAGTAAAACTGTGTTACAAAAAACACTACAAATTTACAAAGTAAAGTACACTACAATTTTACACACAAAACTGAAGAAGATAATCATAATGTAATGTACGTAAACAACAAGTCTGTAGAAATCAGACATTATATATTACATAATATAGAAAGAAAGGAAAATGCATAATTTAATGTGAACAGTGGGTCAAAATAAATGAGACATAGAAAGTATAAAAATATAAGACAACAACAACAGCAATAATAATAATAATAATAATAATAATAATAATAATAATAATAATAATAATGATAATAAAAATAACAATATTAATAGTAATAAAATAGTGCAGTACAAAGCATACAATAAACACAATATTTTTAGGTACACACAGTAAGGAAAATTATAAGTACCTCAAATTATCACATTATAGATATTATTTTTATTATTGTTATTATTATTAATTAATTAATCTTAACAGAAAATTAATTATCAGAAAAGATTGTATTAGAGACCTCGATGTATTAATTGACAAATTATATTTTCACAACCACATTGATTATATTTACAACCATGCAATAAGAATGTTAGGAATAATTCGGTCAATTACTTATTCTTTCTCAACACCTGACTCTCTTTTAATACTATACTATACATTAGTGAGATCGAAACTCGAATATGCATCTGTAGTTTGGAACTCTATTACTAGTTCTGATTCGGAAAAACTGGAAAATATTCAAAGGAAATTTATTTCATTATGTTCGTACGAATTTCTGCCTAATAACTCTGGGTATAACTATGATAAAAAATGCGAGCACTTTAAATGCCGAGGCTTGTATGCCAGACATCATGATATCGATTACTTATTCTTATTTGAGGTCCTAAATGGTGCCATTAATTGTCAATCTTTCTTAAACAGTGTCAGCCTTCGTATTCCTATGAAGGACATGAGACATCACAAACTCTTCTATATTAGAAATTCTAAATCTTCCTCGCCGGTCTCCAGATGTATTAAACATGCTAACTTACATGTAGGCGATTTCGATCCATTCAATGTATAGAAGTATTAGAATTAGGCAATGTCTTTGCCAATATTATTTGCATAATCGTTATACACAAATTGGCAGTAAGAATCAACTCTTTTCCTTAATATTTTATAGTATTAATTCTTGTAAATTAATTATTGTAATCTATGTTCTTTATTTTGTTGTTAACTCAAGTATTTAATTTGTACCATAGTTGTTCATTTTAATGTATTAATTGTATCACTGTGCTGGACTTTTATTGGCCTATGGCTGTTGTGTAGCACATAAATATAAATAAATAAATAATAATTATAATAATAATAAATAATAATAATAATAATAATATTATTATTATTATTATTATTATTATTATTATTATTATTATTATTATTATTATTATATCGGTGCTCGCATTAACGTCACGTTGTGCTACAAGACGGAATCTCGTAGATTCGTTTCCTGAAGCCATTATAGACTTTCAAATTGATATTTTACCGACAGGTCTATTTATAATTTGGAAGCGGTTACAGCGCACATCGCTACAGTAAGTTTTTAGCACTTACATCACCTGTTTCCTTATCGCTGAATTTCGTGAAAAATAGCAGAGCGTGTTAGTCCAGCTATTCTAACGCAATGGTTCGGTATGGTATTAGGCAGATAATGATTTGTGAAAAATTTTTACAGTGTAAATACTGTGTAGAAACGTGTTAAAATATACGCCTACGCCTATCATCGTAAGTTTCGTCATACGCATAGAAAATCTCTCCTGCCAACCAAGTCATATGTTATACACTCATGTAACAAGCGGTTTGTGTTATACGAATAAAAAGGCAAAAAGAAGAAGTGTATAGTGACAGAAAGAAAGTTGCCAGATATTCAGGCAAGATCGCAGTTCAGGATGTTTACTTATGGTGAAATGAAATTTGGCAGACTTGCAATATACAGACGTGTGCAAATTATTAGACTCAAACGATAATATATATGAATGAAATAATATTTATTCTACAAAACTAATTTATTACACACTGTTTGCAACAATTAGTATGAAACCCTTTGTTCTTATCATCAATTTTATGCGGTTCGGCATGCTGTTCTTGACATTTTCACATTGTTTCTTGATGTCTTCATCCCTGTGACATATTTGGATAAGTGCTTCTATGAGGTCCACCTTGGCGGTAATCGTCTTTTTTATAGTTTTCTCTTTACGACAGACCAAAGATTTTCAATTGGATTTGCGTCTGGGCTGTTACCTGTCCAGGGAAGGACGTCTACATTATTTTGAGCCGGAAAATTAGTTACTGATCTGCCTTTGTGACAAGGTGCTCCATCCTGCATGAAGACACATTCACCATCAGGGAACCAGTCCCTCATTTGTGAAAAAATTCGGGTTTCTAGAACTGTTTTGTACTCATCCTGCCGCATGGAGTTCTACAGAATTATTTTGTGGCCAGTAATTCATTTTAATTGCATTGTATTAATTATGTTTTGTTCATAGGAATGCAGTAATTTTGTATCATACTGGTTGAGTGGAAGAGAAGGCCGAATGTCCTTAACTCTGCCAGTTAAAATAAACCATTATTATTATTATTATTATTATTATTATTATTATTATTATTATGAAAATGTAAAAAATGTGGTGCTGAGTCTATTAATTTGCACACGTCTGTATTCCTTCAGTTCCATACGTAGTTTTAATATTTTCAAAGAAATATTTCAGTTAAAATAATTTATACATCTTGATTACAAAACTTTTAACACTGCATCACTTCGGAATAAGGATACAACCCTAACATAATAGACAACATAATACGTAAGACAAAACATAATCAGAAAAACATAAGAATACAACACAAACACAAGAACACGAAAAATACATCACACTAACATACGAAAACAAAAACACACACAAAATTGCAACCTCATTCAAGAAATTAAATCACAAATAGCATACAGAACAAATAATAGGCTACTCTACAAAAACATCTCAATATACAAACAACACAAACAAACAAATACAACCGCACAGGCGTATACAAACTCAAATGTAACATCTGCAACAATTTCTACATAGGACAGACAGGCAGATGTTTCAAACACGTTACAAAGAACACATCACAGCCATAACAAAATTACAAAATACGTCCACATATGCAGAACATATCACAAATGCTAACCACAGAGACATCAACACAGACATGGAAATACTACACATCCAACCAAAAAGCCAGAAACTAAACACACTAGAACAATATGAAATATATAGACACACAATAACACACCCCAACGAAATTCTCAACACACAACTCAACTTCAAAACACACACACTCTTTGACTCTACACTATACCACAGGAACACACCCTCACAGAAAACAGAACAAGTGGCGCCAAGACCAACAACGACCAATTCTGAAGATGACCCATAAATAGGTCGAAACATGTAAACGAGGTACGTTGAAATTTAACACAGGAAAGTCTTACCATACATATTACAAAATAATGTAATTAATTTTCGGGAATATTTTGCCAAGTTGCAAAACATTTCTAATCTCATTGCTTGCAAAATAACCAGGATTTTTCTACACGACGGTTTTTAATTAATCCTGCGCTCTTTCTTAACCTGGTTCTGAAGATCTGTCAATATTTTAATATTCCTCCTTTTTACGTTCAGGGCATCTGAATTGAAATATGTGTTGTTTCCAGATGAGTTTATACCATTTAGGTATAAAATATTTTACTAAATCTGTTTTAAAATTTCAAATTGGTAGCTCTAAAAGTTGAGATACAGAGCAATGTGTGGGCTGCTGTATTTTATAGTAGATTAATTATACTACGTTGTTACATACAAAATCAAATATATGTATATAGTTGATAGTCCATCGCTGTGGAGTAACGGTTAGCATGTATGATCGTGAAATGAGCGGACCCGGGTTCAAATCCTTTTTGGGAAAAATTACCGGGTTGAGGTTTCCTCCGGGGTTTTCCCTCAACCCATTAAGAGCAAAAGCTGGGTAACTTTTGATGCTGGCCCCTGGATTCATTTCGCTGGCATCACTGCCTTCATCTCATTCAGACGCTAGATAACCAGAGCAGTTGGTAAAGCATAGTAAAATATACAACTTAAAAAACTTTATAGTTGATCCACGTAAAGATTATTATTTTTTGGTCCTACAGAACACATCTGTTATTAATTTATAGTTGAAGTTTCTAAAGCAAACTCGGAACAACTTTGAAATTTCTGTTTATTTTTTATATTTTCCCCAAGCGCATTTGTTCACTACAATTGAGGTATTTGACACGTTTCGGAGAATTTTAATCTCAAACACTAACCACACGCTTGGCGAGAATCCAATGACGTGGACTCGGCATGACGCCTGACCTTCACTTAAAATAACCCGGGACTTCATGTCGGATGTATAAAAATCCTCACTATAATATGATTCTAAATTATAGTGGCTGCAAATTGCTTGTAGCATAAATTATGTACTTCAAATCCAATACACCACGTAAAGTTTGTTTCAGAATGACATACTCAGATACTCAGAGTTTGATGTACCGTTGCAAGAAACTTTGACTAAAAAGTCACAGTAATAGTCTTCCTTTAGGTGTGTGTGGAAGGGATACCGGAAAGTTTGAGGGAACATGAAATGTGTTGAAGATATGTAATGAAAGAGAAGCAGCACTTTGCAGTGTGTTAATTAAATAGTAAAATGAAATTGCATCTAATTAGGTCGTCTTACTATACAGAGTTATTCAAAAGCTTGTGCTGAAACTGTCTCAGCTCACAGAGAGGTTGGGATATAATAATTTTATGCCTTACCGTGAAACGAGCGGGCCTGGATTCAAATTCTGGTTGGGACATTGTACCTGGTTGACGTATGGTAGGCGAAATAACGAAACAAATTGTAGTAGGAAATATTACATGACGTATTTAACACACCATAGTTGTTGGAACTGACGACCATAATTAATGCAGACATTTCATCGTCTAGCAAATGAGTTCCAAATACGATAGGGGAGGCTGTTGTAGGCTACCTTAGCATAGTGTACCTTTGAACATTTTTGTTTGTTTTTTTTTTTTTTTAATTTTTGCTGCTACCTAGAGGACTCAAACTGAAGTAGATTGTAGAGAAAGCCGCTAAGTAGCTCTGGTCGTAGTTTCAGTTTGATTTATTGCAAATTGTGGAAAAAAGAATTTTTTTAGTACCAAAAATAAACATTTCGTTCATTGATATATATTTTACAACACAAAACCAAATTATATTTGTTATTATCTATGAAGTACAGTGTGTTCCCTGTCATCTGGTGAGTAATAACATATTTTAATTTCCATTAGTTATTCGAATCTATAGTTTTTGGAGGCATTTTTGTTTAAACGTGGACCCTCTTGTACCTTTGAACATAGCACCATGGAACATGTTCCAAGGTACGCGATACTATCGGTTTTTTGTTTTTCTTTTATTGTAAGATCATGTCACGAAGTGAGTCTGAAGATAAAAGGCCCCCAATTGATCCGGATAACTTGAAGAAAGCTGTTGAAGCAGTTATTGTTCCTCCAGGAAAGAAAATCTCAATCAGAGAAGCCTGCTCTGGTTTATGATGGCAAATACATTTTAAATATGATTGTCAGTTTTTACAGCTATATTACCACCTGTATTCCATGGGTTCCAACTTACAAGAGGGTATGTACCAAGGTACATGAACCTGTTGTACCTTTGAACACATTACATAGCCCTTCATTTTATTTTTTTCATCCTTAATTGATCTGAAAAAAAGGAAAATACATACAGGAAGTTGTAAAGGAATCTTCAATAATTTTTTCAAACATTTTTTCATTTAAACATTTTTTTCCCAAAATTAAAAACAAAAAAAGTGAAAAGTGTTTAAAGGTACAACAACTCCCCTACTCCAGATATCTCCTGGCTGAAAGTGTTTCTGGGTCTTCCAACGGATTCTCGTAAAAAAAAGGCTTTTCATTTTTCCCAGAATGAGTAATCAACAGGCATCAAATTAGGGGAGCGGGATGGCCATTCAATCGGATCTCCTCTTCCGATCAAACGCCCGGGATATAAAAGATTTACAAAGCCTCGTATAGCAAGAGTAAAGTGTGCAGGTTCTCCGTCCTGTTTCATCCACATCTGCTGATACACAAATAAAACGTTTCCTAACAACTCCAGAAAACCTGGTTTTAAAAATGTATCTCCCCATTTAAACGTTGTATCAGGAGGTAAGGTTCAAAATATGATTAAATCCGCAATGTAGGTCCTCACATATGAAGCTTGGAGTGACTCAGGATTATTTCGGAGACAAGTTCCGATTCGAAAAAATATTATAGCCCATTTCGAACTATCTATATTTCTCTAAGTTCCTTCAGTTCCAGCACCAACCTTTTGAATCGCCAGATAAATATCACATCATATTACTGATGCTCCCTCATTTTTCTAGTTCTGAAAGGAAGTTAAATATATTTATGCTTGTACCGTTTCACTAGCCCGGAATGATTATTTAGGCCTATTCGCTCTTTATTTTGAAATTAACGACAATTTTGAAAATTCTCAATCTTATTATTAAAAAAGGTTCGCTGCAATTCTATTACATATTCGGCTGAACTAAATAATCTTATCTACTTACCTGGTACATTTTTCCTTACAGTATATAAAACTTCCTTGTTTGTTGAAGCGATAATAATAAATTCCATGCATAAAATATAGTTCAAACATTATTTTTAACTCATTCAAGATTCTTAACGTGCCACCTGCGTGGTTTAAGGATCATAACCGAGACTTGCATCTCGAGGTTAAGCCCAAGCTGTTTATCTGGCTGAGTATTTTCCGTGGTTTTATCAAATAATATAGCGAATATCAGGGAAATCCAATCTCTCCAAATACCGACTTTCTATCACCAGCTATGTTTCTATGTACCGTTATTTATAGTAAAAATCCTATCTTATAAAAGAGGTTCTAAATTAATGTCCTTCGGTTCGTAGTACACAGTGCTTGGTTTCGATGGCATCATAGGCTGCTACTACTCTTATGAAAAGTTTTTCCACTCTATCCACTAGTATTTAGTACATTACACTTGTCACAATATTGTAGAATAAAAATTGAAATCTGGGGAACTTGGTGGTAAAGTCGTAGAAATACCTTCTAGATCCACCTTTCAGAATTATATTGTTTGAGGTGCTTCGCTTTTATAGTCATGCAGTATCGTACTGTTGTGGATTCGTTAAAAAAACTTGTTTCTTTTAACACCTCTTGGTTTTTTTTCGTGAATTTCTGACAAACACGAGAACATCATATAAATATAAATTCATGCTATTACTGGAAATTATTTTCTACTCGAAAACCGCACTAAATGTTAAGTTTTCCATTTTCTGCGCCCACTTCTACCGTGCACATGCGCCTTGACTCTTTTTTACTGTGTATTCAGTTTTATAATGGTATTCATGCTGGAATAATAGCTACTTATCATCACAATTTAGAACTCGTTTGCGATGTTTGTCAACGTTTGAGAGGAGGAGGAATGCCAATCTGTGTATCTGTTGTAGGTAGTTACTAGCGTAACAATAGGAAGGGATGAATTAAACTTATCTTCAATACTTGACGTTTTCCCCACTTTCTTCTTAAATTATTGTTCTTTTCCCCATTCATAATAGTATTATTTTCTTCACACAACTCATTGCATCGTAACAAAAACCTGAGATTTTGACACTTTAGTCCCGTCGCTCTAATTTACGGCAGCCAATCACGTTGCAGGTCGGCTACATTTAAACGTGTGCGTCTTATGATTCGCTGATGAAAATGTAAGGCATTTCCTAAGGCTGGATAAATAATATATAATCGCCCGCCATTTTGGCTCTTTCGTTAGCGTTCGCAGAAAGCACATGAGGACGTTATTTGCCGCTCAATTATTTGCTGATTTACAGTGCGTTTGATTTATTATCATAGGAACTACGATATGATAATGTTTAACGGTGTGGCAAATAGATCCCTCTTCTGGTAGCTCGGCAACGAAAGAACAAAAATGGCGAACGATACTACCTACCTAGACTTTATAGAGCCTTGACTTCCTAAGACATAAGCGAAGAGGAGGAGCGACGCCGGGAACAACAGCGTCGAGACTATAGTAACAAAAAAATATTACACACTATTAATATAGCAAGACTACAGCCCTTAATCTGGAGACAACACAGCACACAACATTAAGAAGAAATAAACAATAATGTCATAAAGATAATTGGAACACGCGATCCTAACATCACGTTCTCTCCTTTGTAAATATTAATCGTCGTCCTTAATGAACAATGTGACCACTGAAGTGGTGTAGTTATCAGATGACTAGTGATGCATGGGTTGTAGAAACAGATGTGCTAGGTTTAACGTACAGGTGTATTGAAGTCCGTATATGATGCGTGTGTTAGTTGAGGTCGCATTCCTTTCCGCATCAAGGCTTCCAACCCAGTACAGCTCACAAGCTCTATATGAGTAGTCCGAGTCTTTCAGAAAGTCACTTTAATTAATCCTTCTAATGATTCCCTATTTAAACTTCAGAGACTATTTACAGCTTCCGAATAAAGTTGTGATTGGAAACTTGTCTGGAGTGTTGGTTTATGTCCCGTCTTATTTATTATACTATGATTCCACATCACTGGAATACAGTTACTGTTCATTGTAGTTTGATAAATTTAAAATTTTCTTGAAATACAAACGCGTACGAGAAAGAATGTACTAAAAACTTGAAATGATGACACTTTTCAGATGACTTAGGGGAGAGTCGGGTAGTATCGGACATCGGGTAGTATCGGACAGTGCGTTTCTTTCATCTACCACCATATGGTAGTACCTGAATGGCATGGTTACGTTTCTCTATGCGACATCACAGAAACGTAACCATGTCAATCAGGTAGTATCATCGTGTGGTAGATGAAAGAAGCTCACTGTCCGAATTACCCGATGTCCGATACTACCCGACTCTCCCCTATAATTCTTCCCTAAATCCTCATTTTCGTGATTTCTAAACCATACTTTTCTTGGTTTCGAGCTTTTCATTACTCACTTTTCGATAGCTACTACAATGAGATGTAATATTTCCTTATTGGAATGTTTATGAGACTGTAGGTCAGTATGGTTTTATTAATGGTGTCTTGTTTAACTAAACAAATTTTTCTATAAAATGAGGGGGGCAGAAGCAAAAGGGTACAAGTGACATTTCTAAGAACATAGTTTACTCTTAAGTGCACCTAGGGCAAACTATAGCATCTAAAATGTTAGTGGCAAAGGGATATATCTTTTAACCACATCAAACAATAAAATTTAAATAAAAACTTTAAAGGAATTTACGAAAACTTAAGTTTTCAACCATATTTTCTAAAAAATAACTTAAATTCACTTATACTCCTTTGCTTCTGATCCTCTCACAAGCAAACTTTCTGATGGGGCCAGATAAAAAAGTAAAATTTTTTTCTTCCACCATGTTAATAATGTCAAAAGAAGTGCTTATACAAATTTTGGCCACTCGACAGCAATTACGAGGGCCGTAAAAAATAAATTCGCCAGGTGCCGTTAACAGAAAGAAAAACCGCAATTTCATTGGACAAATTTATTAGAACGGACACAGCTTGTTGAGCTATTTTTCAACATATTTTCCATCGGAATTGACACATTTCTCATATCATAGGATCGACAGAGAGAGGTGCAGACGCAGTCAAACGCTGGTTCCGGTCTTAGGCTGCTGACTTCTACGACACAAAAATTGATCCCATGGTATGAAAAGTCTCTCAATTCCAGTGGGGGATATTTTGACAAATAGCGCAACAATTTGTATCTGTTTCAATAAATATTTCCATGAAATTGTGCTTTTTTCTATAAACGACCCCAAGGAAAATCACGTTCTGGACAGCCTCGTAATTTCGGTCGAGTGGCCAAAATTTGTATAAGCACTTCTTTTGACATTATTAACATGGTAGAAGTAAAAAAAAATAACTTTTTTGTCTGCCCCCATCAGAACGTTTGCTTGTCAGTTTCAACTATACTTTTCATAACTGTCAAAGTAACAGAATTAATAACCTTCACCATTTTAATATTTGCAATTTTATTGTTGTCAGAAAGGTAGGTGTTTTATTCTCAATATATTTTTCTATTACATAACACTATATTATGTTATGTTATGTTATGTTATGTTATGTTATGTTATGTTATGTTATGTTATGTTATGTTATGTTATGTTATGTTGTGTTGTGTTGTGTTGTGTTGTGTTGTGTTGTGTTGTGTTGTGTTGTGTTGTGTTGTGTTGTGTTGTGTTGTGTTGTGTTGTGTTGTGCCGTGCCACGCCACGCCACTCACGTCACGTCTCATCGCATTATATTATATTATATTATATTATATTATATTATATTATATTATATTATATTATATTATATTATATTATATTATATTATATTGGCGTACGCAGAATTTCGTGAAGGGGGTATTATTAAAATTGTTTACAATTTAGACTATCGGTATTTTAAATTTTGTGTATTATTATTATTATTATTATTATTATTATTATTATTATTATTATTATTATTACTATTATGTTAATATAAATTTATTAATATCCTTATAATATCTTTGAAACGTAATTTTTTCACAGCTATCCAAATTTTATCAATAAGATATATTTCATATTCTATCGGATTAATTTCAGGTCTCTCTATAGCAAAGATAACATTGTTATAATTCGAACGTGCCGCAGCACCAAGCACAGGAATTATATTGAAGAAGAGTTAAGAGGATTATGCCTTATGTCGATGAAGATTTTCTTACTCTGACAGTGAAAAATTAGAGAAGAGGAAACGATTAATGATACAAAAAAATACTGAAATCTGAATACGTCATTTTTTTAAGTTAAAGGGAGTTGATTCAAATCCGATAACCCTCCTTTGCTTACACCCCTGTTTTTATATTATATTATATTATATTATATTATATTATATTATATTATATTATATTATATTATATTATATTAGGCTAAATTATATTAGGCTAAATTATATTATATTCATTTTCATTTAATGTTCTGCCCAACGGCAGTTCTTTCACTCCAAACCCAGCATACTCTAGTCTTTTCTATTTTCTGTCTTCCTCATTGTCTCTTCATATGACCCATATATCTTTATGTCGTCTATCATCTGATATCTTCTTCTACCCCGAACTCTTCTCCTGTTCACCATTTCTTCCAGTGCATTCTTCAGAAGGCAGTTTCTTCTCAACCAGTGACCCAACGAATTCCTTTTTTCTCTTTCTGATCAGTTTCAGCATATTTCTTTCTTCACCCACTCTTTCCAACACAGCTTCGTTTCTTATTCTGTCTGTCCATTTCACATGCCCCATCCTTCTCCATATCCACATTTCAAATGCTTCTAGTCGCTTCTCTTCATTTCGTCGTAATGTCCATGTTTATGCCCTATAAATTGCTACACTCCACACAAAGCACTTCACTAGTCTCTTCCTTAGTTCTTTCTCCAGAGGTCCGCAGCTTCATTTGCCATTGCTAATCTCCTTTTGACTTCCTGGCAGCAGCTCATGTTACTGCTTATAGTACACCCCAAGTATCTGAAGCTGTCCACTTCCTCTACTGCCTCAATTAGAATTCGCAAATTTACCTCCTTTACTTTTCTTCCTATGACTTTTCGACTTGTTAGCATTCATCTTTATTCCATACTGCTCACAGCTGTCATTTAGCTCCAATAGCATATCCCGTAGTATCATCTCCTCTTCTGCTAACAACGACATATCATCAACAAATCTTATACAATTTATTCTTCTTCCTCCTACTATCATTCCTCTCGTATTCTGAAAACAGTTCTTTACTAAATCCTACAAGTAGATGTTGGAACAGGGTGAGTGATAAAGGGCATCCTTGTACTTCCCTCCCTATTTCCCTTCCTTCTGACATATCTTCTCCTATCCTGACTTTGACTCGTTTCATATAAAGGTTACTGAACAGCCTCCTCTCTTTCCAATCCACGCCAATTTTCTTTAGGATCCCCATCAGTTTATTCCAATCCACTCTGTCAAGCGCCTTTTCTAGGCCCACAAATACTATATACACTTCTCTATTCTTCTCTAGGTATCTTTCAGCGATTATTCGTAGCATCCCATTTGCATCTCTCGTACCTTTTCCCTTCCTAAAGACAAACTGCTCTTCTTCCAACTGTTCTTCCTTCTTACAAAAGGCTGATAGTCCTGAACTCGTTACATTTCTTGGTATTATATTATATTATATTATATTATATTATATTATATTATATTATATTATATTATATTATATTATATTATATTATATTATATTATATTATTTATGTTACGTTATGTATGTTATATAATGTTATGATGATTTGTAAAATCCCAGACTCCATACAAAGCGCTTCGCTATCTCTCCTAGTCCTTTTTTCCAGAGGTCCGCAGAAGATGCTCAGTGATCTATTAAGTGCTTCCTTTCGACTTGAAGCAGTAATTAGGAGAGGGAGAGACCGATTTATTAGCGAAGTGATATCTCCATATTTTTATTACATGTATTCGCGGGGATGTTCTGGCGACTTCGTTAGAATTAGCTTCCCACACAGGTGTTTCGTCACTTGTCAGCATCGGACAGATTTACAGCCACCTTGTGCGGTATTGTATATAGAGACTCGCTGAAGCGTAAAAGCCAAAGTTGGACTAGACCCGTGGGAAAGTAATTGCAAGCTTGGGTTTTCCAAAGAACGGGGTTCTCCAAAATCGACAAACTAATTTGATGTTATGGGAAATCCAAAGTCTAAATTTAGAGATGACGTATTTCGCGCCCAATAAGAAGAGATCTTGGTTCAGCTTATGAGGTCACTTTGGACCAATAGAGAATAGATTTTAGGCCGGTTAAGTGACGTAGTTGTTAACCAATAGGATAGTTAGTTTTAGCGTAGGATAGGTTTTTATAAATAAGGGTGACGGGGAGCGGAGATGATCACAACATCTCATCGTGTCGGCGGCCCTACATACAGGGCACAAACACAACTTCTTATCGTGTCGGCGGCCCTACATACAGGGCGCAATAACTACTTCGTTTTGTGTCGACAGGACTACGACTTCTTTTCGTGTCGACGGCACGACACACTGAGTTTTTTTGGTGTCGGCGGCCCAACTTAATAGTCTTCCTTCCGGCGAAGACTCGAAAGATAGAACGTTGTCATCGGCGAGACTACTCGTCAACGTTTAGGAGCGTCGATCATAGTGTACTGGGCATAGTATTGAATTTAAAGTATCGGATAGAGCTTATTTAGAGCTGCCATAGAGTCGATACAGAAGTGCGACCAACGATTTAATTATAAGTCAGCCGGAAATACATACTCTAGGGTTTACCAAGTGAATACGACAATAAACTTATAGTTTTGGAGTTTACACTGCCTTTTATATAAGTAGCCGGCTTGGTCTTATTCCCGACATCATCCTACACCACAACCGTACCTCGGCTACCCTGAGTGAATCTCACGCAACACCGAGACGCACCCACCCTCAAATGGCGCCCAACGTGGGGCCACAATAACCACCCACCCTCAGACTTAATAGCAGCAGTTCGTATTACTGCTGGCAGTAATTACATCCCGAGTATTTGACGCTGTCCACTTCCTCTACTGTCTCATTTGGAATTCGCACATTTACCTCATTTTTTTTCCGATAACCATAGTCTTCGTCTTGCTGCATTTATCTTCATCCAACACTGCTCACAGGTGTCATTTAGCTCTGTGGTATATACCTTACTATCGCCTCCACTTCTGCTAACAATGCCATATCAGCAAATTCTTATGTTCTTTATTCTTCTTCCTCCGACTATCACACCTACCTTCTTCTGAAAACAGTGCTTTATATTATGTCGTTAAAAAATAATAATACGAGTTTTGTTCTAATTATTTGAAAATTTTCATGGCTTTAACATAAATATTGTCAACTGAGACTGCAATTCAACTTAAGGATGAATGTGTACACTTACCAGTAATATGTTTATCGACAAGAGGTTTCATTCTTCCGAAACTGTAGTGCAATAAAATTCTCCTCATTTGTTTTCTTTGGGATCTTCAGAGTCTGGAAATCTTACGACTTACGCACCATCTATCGAGAGAAATGAAGTGATGTAATGACACAGTGGTTTCACATTACGCCGCTAGATGACTCGTGAGATTGATTTCATTCTCCATGGTGTTTTCATATAGGTTTAATATGGTCATGACGTTTATGCAAATGTACGTGACTCGCTGTTGAAATAATTTGAAAATACAGTAGAGAACGATACAGGATAAGGTGAATAGTTTTGTCACAAACTGGTTTAATACATAATGCGATATCTTTGAATTACTCTTTTAAAAACACACAAGAAGTCTCTCCATCGAAGAAATAATAATACGACCTTCGATATGAATTAGGATTAATGAATGGAAGACATGTTCTAAGACTGCATTAAGGACGTGAGTTGGAAATCCTCTTAGCATATCACTTCGGAGGTTTTACCCATCTCTAAGGTATATATAATTTATCCAATGGCTATTCGTGCGTTTGTTTTTCAAAAACACTACGTCGATAACAATAATACAATAACTTATAAGCTAAACAGCCATGTACTTGATACAGCGTCGTTAAATAGCCGATTCAAATGTAATGTACTATTACATGATACACGCTCTATGATGTGATACACATTAACTTCAGAAAGCCTCACGGTTGCTAATCTGCTGAAACGGTAATGTTAAAAAGAATAGGACGTTCCTAAATAGGAACTGAGTGCGTGTCTTCATTTCAAGTATCCCGGATATTTTAGTATAAATGTAGCATGACACCTTCTGTACGATTTTTTTTAACATTACATCTATCATAAATGATGATATGCTGTTCCAAAGTGTACTGCCACTCCACAAACTGAAATGAATTGCGCTGAATGGAAGTCAGCTGTATACTAATGCTTTGACCTTGACGTACAATGAGTCTGTGCCATGTGTCCATACTACGGAACACAAAACTTTCCCCACATTCGATCCAGGTATACACTATATCCTCGGCAATCGCGTTAGATCTACAGTAAAAGGACGACGACATTTAACTGAGTGAAATCTTTTTCCCTGCCGAACGCTCAGTCGGCTCAGTAGAACCTGTCTTCGGATAGTTGACTAAACTACAAAACAATTCCGTGATTTTTGCATACATTTGATAGTATGTTTTAAGTACCAAATACAATTAAAAAAAATATGAATTCTGGAAACACGTAGGATGCGGAACACACTTTGAAATGAGCTGCTCTACAGGATCATTTGGTGTGGTCATTATAGTGATTGCATTTCATTGTTTTTTTTTTTACCTCGTAAGCGTGAAGCCTCCAATTTTGGATTAGGGTATTGCTTAATGCTTGCAATTGGCTGTAATTTGTAATGCAAAACACAGAAATATGTAAAGAACATATCAAAATCGTAGCCTACAGTTTTACTGCTCATTATCAGACATACAATGAAACAAAACTAATTTATTACCTCAACTAGTCCTTATCTTGTGACTCAGGTCCCATGTCCTCTGATCATGCGCATTGCCACCTTTCTGGTATTTATATAAAGTATCTGTGCGATAAAAACTTGTTTCTAAGACTGTACGTATTGCATATTCCACATCATCAGAAATAGAGCTATGAAGAAGAGATTTTTTAATATTCTTATAATATGAGACATAGTATCGGATTTTTTAAAAATTCCTGACAATTCAGTGTTCTTTTTATACAAATCAATACATTGTTCGTCTAGCAAATTAGGAGAACAAAAACTCAAAGACATTAAGAACACGATACATTGAGGACAAGATACAAAGAAAGATAGATATACAATACATAAATTAACACATGAAACATTTACATACCACAATATGAAATACAGATATATATATATATATATATATATATATATATATATATATATATCGTACTATAACTAAAACAAATACACGTACACGCGTGAGCACGTGCTCACACACGATGAGATTTGTTCATGTACAAATAGTTACGACTGCATCTTGCAGATGGCAGCAGTAGCTTACTATCAGAATGTCCTGCCATCTCTTGGCTGCTTCAGAACTAATTTTTTATAAATGACTGCTGGGAATCCTGAAGAAAGGAAATGTCGACTTGAAAGAGAGAAGACTGATCTGTAATTATCATATGAAACGAGTCATAGTCAGGACAGGAGAAAAATACCAGAAGGAAATAGGAAAGGAGTACGACAAGAATGTCCTTTATTATCTACCCTCTTCAATATCTACTTGGAGTCGACCTGGTTGGCTAGTTGGTATAGCGCTGGCCTTCTATGCCCAAGGTTACGGATTCGATCCCGGGCCAGGTCGATAGCATTTAAGTGTGCTTAAATGCGACAGGCTCGTGTCAGTAGATTTACTGGCGGGACAAAATTCCGGCACATCCGGCGACGCTGATATAACCTCTGCAGTTGCGAGCGTCGTTAAATAAAACATAACAACATCTACTTGGAGAATTTAGTGAAGACCTGTTTTGAGAAAGTTGGAGGGGTGATAGCATGAGGAAGAAGAATAACGTGCATATCATTTTCAGATGATACGACATTGTTACCAGAAGGGAAAATGATACTGAGGAATATTCTACTGGAGCTAAATGACAATCGTGAGCAGTATTGGATGAAGATAAATGCAAACAGGAAGAAGATCATTATTATCGGAAAAAATAAAGAAAATAAATGTGCAAATAGCAAATGAAGCATTAGAGCAAGTGGACAGCTTCACATATTTGGGATGTACTGTATGCAGTAACATGACCTGCTGCCAGGAAGTCAAAAGGAGGACAGCTATGGCAAAGGCAGCTTTTAATAGATAAAAAGAGCATATTCTGCGGACCTCTGGAAAAAGGACTAAAGAAGAGAGAAGTGAAGTGGAGTGTGGCATTGTATGAGGCATAAACATGAACATTATGACGAAGTGAAGAGACGCGATTAGAATCATTTGAAATGTGGATATGGAGAGGAATGGAGCGTATTAAGTGGAAGACAGAATAAGAAATGAAGCTGTGTCGGAATTAGTGGGTGAAGAAAGATTGATGCTGAAACTGTTCAGGAAGAGGAAAAGCAATTAGTTGGGTTACTAGCTGAGAAGAAACTGTCTACTGAAGAGATCGGGGCAGACGAAAATATCAGATGATATACCACATTAACACATATGGATCATATGCGGAGGCAAATAGGAAGACTGAAAATAGAAAATATTTGAGTGTGTTAGGTTTTCAGTGAAGGACCTGCCCTTGTGTAGAAAATTCAAGGGTGATAATGATATAGTCCTAAGCCACGCAGACAAAATTTTACAGGAGAGCGTGTTAAAGGTTCAGAGTCCAGTGCTATTAGATGCGGTATCGTAAATTCTTCGCCTTATACTTACGTTATTTGTTAAGTAATTTTTATAATATCTTAACTGTATCTTCCAATTATGTCTAAGAAATGAACTCTTACAAACAACATTTTTGTTAAATGCGTGGCTTTGGACTATCTTATTCCCACCCCTTTAATTGTGAATGAATGAATGAATGAATGAATGAATGAATGAATGAATGAATGAATGAATGAATGAATGAACATTAATTAATGAGAGAATACGCTCAACAGTAGCACTTTGAGCAGGTTTGCTGTAGATATTAAATGACACAGATTAATTATTCTGTGAATACTCCTCAAATCACATTTGTTCAAGCAAGTAATACTTGTACCGCTTTCATGGCATAACCTGCTTTTCTTTCTTCAAGATTTGTTTTCATCTCATCAAGACCTTTTTAAATGCTACCCATTAAAAAAAATTGTGTAATTTATTGAGAAAGACAAATAGGTACATAAAGTTTTGAACGTTATGACAAAGTCATTACAGGACGCAGAACAAAATTGTCAAAAAAGGGAATTATCCTTTACATAGGCTACAGAACGCCTTGCAATCGAAGTCATAAATGAAGCGCCGTAAAAAAGTAAACACAAGAACTAATAATAAAACATATACCGAGTGTTTATTCAGTAATTTGTTACAATTATTTATTAGTCCCTCATCGTTTGCTAACTATAACGAGATAGGTAACTATCTGCATGGGATCCAACCCAACATCTCTGCTCTCTTCAAACGATACTCGTTGTCTTTTTGCAGCAGTGCCTGTTTTCCATACTAGCCTGTTCATATCTTCCAGCCATTGGTTGCCTGCCAGAGTAGTTTGATGAGACGAGGTCACAGAGAATGTTGAAAATATATCCTGAAATACAATTAATTGAATTAATTCAGGAAAGGTCGGCGTTTATTAGACTATATACTTGTCTGTTCCAGACTCGGTTGCCAAATGATAACATTGGTCTTCGTAAGTGCGATGGTCTGAATTTTTTTATTTCTAAACTAAAAGTTAGAATATAGTATTAATCATTTTAATTCAACAAATAATAATAGCGTGTATTTAAATTTTGATATCTATTCTATTATTCCCCCATTGGGAAGGACACGAACTGGGACTGTCCTCGCACGCAGACCGCTCGGATGGACCCATTGTACTACCCGGACGGAATGGTGTGCATGCCCTAAAATCTCATGAGCTGCAGATCCCCCGAACTCCTTACAGCCTAAATTATCCCTTTACCATTCCACGTAGTCCTCACGCGGTCCCTCAACCCCGGTCCCACGAGTTACCATTAGACCAGTGGAGAGTCTACGGTGCATAGCGCTACCATCAACAACGAATGACCACATATCCATGGGGGTCCAAGTTCAGCGGCGGCCCGCAGCCGACTTTACATCGAAGGAAAGTCGAAAACTAGGATAGAAACGATGATGATGATGATGATGATGATGATGATGATGATGATGATGATGATGATGATGATGATGAAAGAAGAAAAGTGTAATTATGATGGCGAAATGAATTCGAGGTCAGCCGGGTTTGGGAATGCATCACCAGAGAGTCATCGCAATAGATCTTAATAGGTCGCAGTGCTGGGCCATAGTGCCTCTCTCCGTTAAATTCAGTTCAATTAAAAAAATACCCAGAAATTCTGGTTTAATTTGTTGAGGTAAAACTTCGGAAAAAACTCAATCAGGTAATTGTTCCCAAACAGGATATGAACCCGGGAACTCGTTTCACGGTCGGACGTGTTAACTATTGCTCCACAGGGTTGGACGATACCTATTAAGTGCTCTTATCATAATTACAAATTCCATCATTACACTTTATATTGAGAGTGTAAGAATGCTGCAATATAGTTACATTTCTCCACAGACTTAGATAAAATAAGGTATAGTAACAATAATATACAGTACCAGTCTGTTAAGTTACAATTAACACAGGCTTCGTTGCTGTGCCTTATGTGTAGACCTGACATAGCACGTCAAATAGGCCTATAGCACAGGAAACCCCAAAATGTTCCAATAATTATCCCTTCAATTTCTTCCCGATCCTTAGACTTCGGACTTAAGTAGGCCTATATCAGGTTTAGTCGATATATTTTGACCCAACCTGTATTATCCGGCTATAATTTACATTTCATGTTTATGTATTCTGCAGTCTTCCTTAATAATATTTTTCATATCAATGCATATAACTCTGCTGCTCTCATACATTTGCATTATCAAGACATCACTATCCCATGAAAGAATTCGTCTTTTCAGTGTGTTACAAATCTCGGTGACTGCGTGTTTCTGGACTGTACAGTAGTTTAATACTTTGTTAAAAAATCGCATTTTTTAAATCTATGTTGGCGTGTCAAATGCCATCTCATTTTCAATATAATTAGTATGTAAAATAGAGTGATTTTATCGAGAAGCGACGATGATTTTTTATAAGAATTTGTTTCTTTATTTTTCTTTCGCAGGATGTATCAATATGAAATAAAATATTAACATTTCTAACAAATATTATCTAAAATTTCATTTGGATGTAGATGTACAAATTTTCCGATTAAGTACTCCCTAATACATTCCTGTAGTGTTACAGAATATAAAGTGTTCAACGAAAGTATATTTAAGGGAACAAGTCTTAAAGTTTGTAACACCAACACAATTTTATTGTCGTGAAATTGGAACATTTAAAACCGGATTGTTAAAGGTATAACACAGCAAGGCATTTTTCCGACAACTAAACAAAATGAATGGAAGAACACCAAAATCTCATTTTTTTTCTTACCTCGTACGATATAGTAGCTGGCTGAGAAAGTTCTGCATCTTCATTCTTCTCAAAAATGTGTTCAAATCTGAGCAGAAGTGTGTTCTCCTTCCAGGGTTCAAGCGTTAGAATTTGAATATTTTCTGGGACACTTTGCAGAAGACCAGAAAACTGAAAATATTAATTCAATTATTAAGAGACAGGACTTCCGACAATCTGTTCTAAAATATTTAAATTTCAGCAGATACAAGGTGTTTAAAGTATCCAATATTTTAGGGGGTGATAGTATGGATCAAAACAAGAAAATAATGTCTAATAAACATGGATCCTACAACACATACTTTCTGAGATCTGAGCACTTTTTTCATAGGAAGTGCTCAATGCCTATTCACATTTTTCTGATGATTAATAACAGACTCAAATATATGGAATTCGGAATGTTTCTCTTTATGTGAGACTTATGGAAAATATTGTAATCTGGCAGCCATATGTAATTAAAATATTCTATGTTAAGCATTTCAGGATGTAAGAAATCGTAAATAATTCGATTTTAATATTATTTATGCTAAATGAAGCGTTCAGTGCTAAACCAGTTAATATTTAGATATGCATGTTTATTCAATATAAAAGTCCTATTGAGCTTTTTTATGAAGAATTTTTTTCTGAAAAAGAAAAGTATGTTGCAACTAGAGCAAAACAAGACACCAGAATTTCCTATGTAGTATAGGAATACCTTAAAATAATCTCAATATAAACGATAATACGGCACAATAAAGGTTTTGAAAGTAAACTGCAGAATGTAATTTTGCATGGTGGTACTGTGTCTTCATATGTCAGGCAGAAGAAATTAATGAAGACAGAAGATATAACGACTAATAAACTCTCATCATCACATCAAATAACCCCATAAACTATTGTGACAATTTTATGGAAATATTAGTAAAAAATACAGGATATCTAAAAAAAATACACAATTTTATGGAATGTCCTTTAATTCACAGGACGCAAAAGCAAAATGTTTCGATCTTCTAACTCACATAGTTCTTGGGATATATATATATATATATATATATATATATATATATATATATACCGGTTTATAAAGTATTAGTGGTGAGGTAGTGTGTTGGCGTACATTTGTTATAATTCATAACTCTCCACAACATCACTGTCAATGTTCATGATATGAATACAAAAATAAATAAATAAAATATATAAATTGATTTACAAAAATGAACAAATAAATGAAGGGTTCAGGGCCATAGTGGGCCAAGCGCCATTTATTAAAAATGCAGAAAGCAAGGGTTAAATTTAAGTGAATACCATAGTTTAATGAAGACTGACATATCATTTAGTTTTAATGTGTATACTTTATATTATTTGCTATATGTTTCCATTGAATTATGGTAATAACTTCATTTTAACTCTTGTTTTCTACGGCTTTAGTAAATGGCGCTTGGCCCACTATGGTTCTGAACCGTTCAAATGCACTTGCGTCAATAAGAATACTATATGAGATAAGATAAATTGGCCTCTCTGCTCGGACTAATGTCGCCTAAGTTAAGCAAGCAGATTGTCAGAAAATATCCAGTAAAGCATTCTTCTTTTTTTTTTATTTTATTGGGTTATTTTACGACGCTGTATCAACATCTAGGTTATTTAGCGTCTGAATGAAATGAAGGTGATACTGACGGTGAAATGAGTCCGGGGTCCAGCACCGAAAGTTACCCAGCATTTGCTCGTATTGGGTTGAGGGAAAACCCCGGAAAAAACCTCAACCAGGTAACTTTCCCCGACCGGGATTAGAACCCGGGCCACCTGGTTTTGCGGCCAGACGCGCTGACCGTTACTCCACAGGTGTGGACCGCATTCTTCTTTGTCATCAGTGACTTAGTAGTACAAAAGTAGCATAAAAATATTCATTATATTTTTACCTGCGTCCTTACTCTCGATACGATATACTGATTAATTGATTTTCAGTAACTTCCATTGTTTTTTAACAGAATTGATATAAATCATGATCACCCTGATCTAGAGCCATGTCTGGTAACTATGTACCGATTTTCCTTGAAAGTACTGTTCATAATTATTTTATAACCTAAAGGTTAACCGTTTATTTCCCGGCGGAGAGAGTCTTCACTGCTATGCGGCCTTGTGAAATATTGCTTAACTTTAAAATGGTATTGAAATTCGTTACTTACATTTTTAACAATTTCAGCAATACCATTGCCAATATCTTCATATAGTACAACAAAACACCTACCTCCATTTTGTAGGTGTTCTGCCATTCCTCGAAACTGGTTCCACCTGGTGAAAAGAAGAGCCAGGGAGACAGTAGCTTCCTCTGCGCTAACTGCCTCTCCTGTGCCGCTAAACCGGAAGTAGCTCCAGCCACAACGTAATGCTGTCCTCTAGCCACGAGACCTTGGGCGTAGGCTGTTTCGTTTAGAGCTTCCCCTACACCAAAATCGTCGTCATGCAAGAGTCGTCTGTGAACCTGAGGGCGCGTGGAAGCATGTCGTAAGTACCAGATTTCAATAAATTTGTAGAAGTCGTTTATTATAGTGAGTTATTAAATTAACATTTCATTAGACATTGATTTCTAATGCACAACACTTAAAAAGGTCATTAGATCTTTTCAGTTTGTTTCGCCTTCGTTGTTATATAATTTGCAGGATATTTATCATATATGGCTGCCGTAACACGGGAACATGCTTCCGGGCGACAGTTTGAGCATCAGCCGGTAAAATGCTGCCTACAGCCGAGGAATTAGACGTGCATTATGAAAGCTGCCATACAGTAGATGTTGAAACTCTTGTCTTCTTCTCGTATAAGAGCTTGATATTGCGATAATATCTTATCACTCGTTCGTCTAAGCTCATCAACTAAAGTAATCATGCTGAAAATTAGCCTACATTTCCTCTGATATATTAGGATTCGTGCGAAACATATTGTTTTGGAACTATACCATAAATAAAAAAATTAAGAAGCGGAGAAGGATATAAAAACAAAAAATGAAAGACGAAATGTAGGAAGAAAGGGAAAATATAAAAGAAGGAATAGAGAAATCAGGAAATCTAGAAATATTACGAAAAAGAAAAGATAAAAGGAGAAATGGAGTAATCAAGAAATGGAGAAAGAAAGTAAACACCAAATAAGAAAAGGACAAAGAGAGAAATGAAGAAATAGAGATATCAGGAAATGCAGAAAGAATGCAAAAATGGAAAAAGAAAAGAAATAGAGTAATTAAGAAATGGAGAAAGACACAAATCACAAAAATGGGAAGATGCAATATAGAAATGAAGGAATACAAAAATAAAGGAGAAATAAATAAAGAAAAACTAAATAAAGACATAAAGAAATGCAGAAAACGAGAAAACATGAAAAAGAGCCAAGATAGGAATTAAGAAATTTAGAAGGAAAGAAAAAACTAAAAAATAAATAAGAAATAAAGAAGAAATAGAGAAAGGAACAATTGGAGAAAGAAATTAAATATGAAGAGAAAAAGAATAAATAGAGAAATAAAGAAATGGAGAAAAAACTGAAGGCCAGTTGAGTATGAAAGCACGCGTAACGCTACTAGAAGGCCAGTGCTGTGTCATTTCCCCAGGACGCATATGCCGTATATACGGCAGCTATATATTTTAATGACTCTATATTATGATTCTGTCTCTCTAACGGTATCGATACAAATATGAAACTGTGAACTAATCCTCATTCCATACAAGAAGACTCCGCATGGCAGCAGAAATAACGCTAAATCCTTCCGCGCCAAAGCCGCTGATTGGTTTATGTTTATGCCGGAAAATGAGCCATTCATAGACTAGTGTGCAACAATGACCGTTAGATTATTTTAATTAGCAATCTAATATAAAACATGGAATGTGTGCGGGATTTTTACAAAAATATACTTACATCATGAAGAGTCCACATGAGGTAATATTTGAGGCCTGAATTACAGACAGTTGGCGCAGTCGTTATAGCCTACAGTCTACATTCTTATTGTACATATGTCGCAGGACGTTAACAATACGTAATTTAACACAGCAGAGCACCGACATCTTATTATAGTACAATATAAGGAACAAATATTAACAGATACTGACTGACCGACCAACTCCCATCTCCGTATTTAGATTAGGGTTTTGAGTGGCGACGCAGAAACAGATAAATTACACAACCCACTTGTTATGTTATCTCGCCTCATTGTCAACGGTCCGTGCTGATTTCACCTGCATACCACATTCTGTTTTGATGACGTTTATTATTTTGTCAACTGCTTCATATATCGTATTTCCTTCTCGTGTCTAGAAAAACAGCAAACTTCCCATTAAAGAAGAAAAAGAAGAAAATGATGATGATGATGGTGATGATAACTCACCATGAGTTCTGCTTCAGAATCTTTGAGACTGGCTCCTCCCTGGGCTCTGTCGTTCAACACCGCCACTTCTTGGCCCTTTGCAGCGTCCCTAAGTACAATTTTGGAAGTGACTGGGTAATAATTCCCGGCAGCCGGCTCCGCGATGCTCACATCCCAAGTCGGTCTGAAGTCCCTCTTGCGTTCCAGAAGTTCACGGCCGTTTGAGTCTGTGTAGAAGAGCCCGTCAGTTGCCAGATTCGTAGAAAATGTGCTGACCACTTCTTTTCCATTACCGTCACTGTTAACATAACATTCGTTAATTCCTTCACCTGCGTCGTACCATAACTGCTATTTTATAAAACAGCAAATGATATAGACTACTACAATAACTTAATTGTATTATTGTCATTAATAGAAGAAACGTACAATAGTGGGAAAAAAAACGGACCGACGGAATAATCAAAGTCCCCGAATTGAGCCACTGCGCATGACACGCCCGCATTCACAAGATAGCGAGTAATCTATTGAAATTGTTGTAGTTTCGACTGCTGACGTAGCCCATTTCGAAAGTCATTAGAAAATAAGCTGGTAAAATTCATGTTCTGGGAATAATATGTTAATTAAGTAGTAAAATATCGCTGCAATCGAAAAGTATTGGGAATAAATTTGAATAAGGAACAAAAAAAAGCTTCCATCCCAGCCAGGATTCGAATCACTAAGGTCTTAGTTACCAGTCTATCGTGATCTTGAGTGAACAAGGCTCTGAAATCAGCTACAAGGGTCGGTCCGGTTTTTTTGCCACTACTGTACATAGTCTCCGGAAAAAGACAAGTCATCTCTACAGACATTCAATTCAGCGTCATGTCCATTGAATCTCAATTAAATAGGGCCGTACAGATGGGATTCTAGATAAATTAAGGGACTGAATGAAGTGAATATGTTAAGGCATGTCCATGACTATAGAAAAGTTATAGGAAATTCATTATGATATCCATGGTAATATCTTTGTGTAATATGTTGTTATTTATTTTAGATTAATAAACATTCCTCATATTTTCATTTCAGCATCATAGCCAATGGTTTTTATAACAATAGTAGGTCCATCAGTGTCCTATTTCAATGTAACATAGTTATTATTAGACGGCGGGCTTGGGATATCTTTACGGCGGCAATAGGTTGATGCACAACGGAGCTTAGACATGTGACGTTACTCTCGTAGGTGAATTTTGTTAAGAACATGACCTGTCAGCCGTCCCGTTGCGCGCTGTAGGAACCGAACCTAAGCCAGCAGAGTACTGTGCGCAGTCATAGTGAACAGTTGTCTGACGTTAGTGTCGAAGTTTTTTGTCACAGTGTTTACGTATACAGTAGAGCGTCTCGTTTAGGCTCGGTGAAAACGTAAACAAAATGCAGGTAACGTGTGGGGGGTGGTCGAGTCGTATGGTAAACACGAGGGATGCAAAATATTTTAGTTATAATTAATTATATTAATTAACATTAATTGACATATTTTCCAAAAACACACAAAATAAAAGAATAAAAATTGCATAACATTATCATATACACATTTTAACAAACTAGGAATTGTGATGTTGAAACAATTCAATACAACAAATCAAATTTTGCTACTTAGTCTATATGATGATCTTTTCAAGCAGCATTTTTACGGTCATGAATTTCATTCTCTGTATGATTCACATAACATTAACGTCTTCTGTACTGTACCTGAATAAATTGAAATTTGAAAAGGGATAATTATTATGTTTAGGAAATAGTGTTGTCATTTCAGACCAATATACTGTAGTTTTGTTAATTCGGCCATAGAAGACGGTGATATTATGTTAGTCATACAGAGAATGAAATTTATGACCATAAAAAATGCTGCTTGAAAGCAACATCATATAAGAAGCAAAATTTGATTTGTTATATTGAATTATTTCAACACGACAATTGCTTGTTTGTTAAAATATGTGTGATAAAGTTATACAATTTGTGTTCCTTTGTTTTGTGTGCTTTTAGAAAATATAATTTCAATTAATGCTCCGCCATAAATGTTGTAACTAAAACCTTGTGCATCCCTCGTGTTTATCGTACGGCTCGTCCTCTCCCACACGTTACCTGCACTTTCTTTACGTTTTCACTGTGCCTAAACGAGACGCTCTACTGTATTTGGTAACGTGTACAAGTGCAATGTCGAAACACCAGTGGTATTATTTGCACTCACCATTGACATCCTGTGATGTTGAACGGTCGTTCTCAAAATATAAAAACTATTTGAGTGATCCCCGCAGGACGTTTCAGTTCGCAAATCTTCGGATGTATTTTGTTGTTAATTGTAATACCGGCAACAAAACTGAAGAAGACGGAACCTTGCATGAATAAGGTATGTATTCATGCACTTTATTTTCAATCATAACCAGACTGTACTACCTTTGTTTATGTCCGCAGTGTGTGCCTAGTATCGAGTGTGTAAAAGGTATAGTCAATGCTCGTGTACATTGATTGCTAAAGTATCCCGGTTCCACCCTCTAGTTTTTATTTTAAAACATTTGCTTCAATTTGATATGTATTTCAATAGAGTTGACTATTATGCAAAAAATTGACTTCATGAAAATAAAATCTTAATTTCATTGTTATTGAATTTAACTAATAGTATTATCCTCTATAGCTCCGTTAGTAAAGATTGAGACTAAGTCAGCAAACAATTCCATAGGAAGAAGTTTGGTTCTTCTTTGGGTTCAATTGTATCAAGAACGTACATGGTTGATATATTTATTATATTTTGATTAGGCATAAAATTTGATTGAAACCTATATCACTGAATGTAGAAGCATCCCCACATTCCGCACCATAAGGTTATAAAGCGGTCTAAATCTTGAATCATTGATAACACGTCATTTGAAGACAAAAATATTCATTATCCTAATGAATACAATAAAGAAGGCGACAGTTTCAAGGCTATGTGAAAAGAATGCTGCTCGTTTAAATCTGCAGACACTTGATTATGGCTAGATTTATTATTATTTTATGGAAAATACGTATAATAAACAAAACCAGTGTCACTTAATGACACGATTTCTCCTTACTCTATAGGTATCGGTCCTACAAGCCATTCCAACTCGACGTGGTTTTCTCCTTTATTTATCCTCACTATTTGACTCACCCAGGGTGAGAATGTTTGATGTATTTCTTCTACCACTTCACCTGTAAAATTGTTGAAATAGTTGTCATTAACAATAATAATAATAATAATAATAATAATAATAATAATAATAATAATAATAATAATGGAATATTTAACTGAGGAGGCACGGATGGCCCAGCACTGCGACCTTTGACATCTATTGCGCTAGCCCTCTATCTGAAATGAGTTGCATGCCACAGATCCCCTACGCGCAACGCCCTAACCACATGACTCCCTTAACGACCGGTCCCTACACCCGACAGAATCCATATACCATTACTGCTTCGGCAAATTCCCCCAAGGCCCTCCTGTCGGTCCGAGGCGAAACTCCTCCCCCGAGTAGGTCCGCCTCTGCCATTGCAGAATTCCATCCAACATCGCTGAACCACAGTCTAATATAATATACAGTCACGAAACTGAGGGTACTAGGAACAATAGACTGTGCCGGTACTATTTCACATTGCCTGTAATGGGGCGATAGTAACGATCCTAGTGGTTAGCAACTATCTATGGATGCTTATTTTCTACATATTGAGCTTCGTGATTGTATACACTAGACTGTGGCTGAACTACATTCCACGGAGGCCGATCGAGAGAGTCAGCTGCTTCGGGAGGTCGTCGGTAGAATGATTTGAAAAATCTAAACGGGATGATGAGGATAGGATGATGGGGGAGGAAAAGAAGTGGCGAAGATGAGTGGGGTTCCAATAAAGTTACCTGATATTTATCCATAGGAGTGAGGAAAGAACCCCGAGAAAACTTCACCCAGGCAACTCGTCCTGACCGGGAATCGAACCCTGGACCGCTGGGTTCGGAGTTAGACTCGCAAACCCGTCAGCCACAACGGTGGACATAATAATAATAATAATAATAATAATAATAATAATAATACCATATATTAAAGAACTACAGTCACACGACATACACAAAGTTTCATTCCGTAATAGGGAATATTGTCCCTTTAATAAGTACAACTTTTAAGAAATGAGTGACAGTTTTACAGTGACTGAGGATGCGCTAATTATTTTTATTTCCAAGTCTTGCGGCACAAATAGATGTTCTCTGATACAAGTCTGAGAATTATTACAGCTTAATTTCTTATAAAGAAGGGACATCTTTTATCAATATCGAAAGTAGTTTTACCTATCTACTTTCAGAAGATCTGTGTACAATTTTAAGAAAAGGAGGGAAATTAAATATGAGTGGATCCAGTTAATTGAATACAATTAAAAATAAAAATAACACCTTACAAGAATTTTCATGTTTGATGACATAAAACAGTCTCCTAATATCCATTCGAAATCACTTGGCTATTACGTAGTGTATACAATACCTGAATCTTTGAATCTACATACCTTTGTAAACCACAGCAGTTGCTGAATCTGAAACTTCAAATTTGTCTGAAGTTTTCGGTCTGAATATATACGCTCCAGATGATCTGTGATCAGATCCCCAATTATCACCAATGAACCCTTCGTAATACATGAAATCTTGGATGACATTCACCCCGTCGCTTGTGGTAATAGTCACTTTGCCATCCGAGCCCACTGCTGCTTGAAGATTCTGGAAGAAGAACAATCATTGGTCTGTGGAATAACGTTAGCATGTCCGACAATGAAACAAGCGGGCCCGGGTTCAAATCCTGGTTGGGACAAGTAACTAGGTTGAGATTTTTCCGGGGTTTTCCCTCAATCCATTAGAGCAAATTCAGGGTAACTTTCGGCGCTGGACTCTGAACTCAAATCGCTGGCAATATCACCTTCATTTTACTCTGATGCTAGATAACCGTCACATTTGATAAAGCGTCGCAAAGTAAACAAATTTGAAACAAACTCTGAACTTACGGCGTCGCCAATTGATGAGTCGGCACTGGGTGTCACTTCCTCGAAGGCGTCGCTGACGCGAGTGACGTAGTACGAGCGGAATCCGAGAGATGGCAAATCGACTGCTCGGAATACCAGATCGTGAGTAGCAGTGCTAGGCTCCCTCTCCGGCAGCTTCAGAACTGCGTCGGGAATCGGCACCAGTTGGATCAGCTGCTCTGCGCCTGCGCAACGTTTGATATTCTTGATTAGAGTTGTAAAAATACAGCATAATACCGTATCATACCAACAAACATTGTATAATATTGCATTAATTATAGTAGCCCCATAATGTCAAAAAATATGAAAGTTAGAATTTATAAAACAGTTATATTACCGGTTGTTCTTTATTGTTGTGAAACTTGGACTCTCCCTTTGAGAGAGGAACATAGGTTAAGGGTGTTTGAGAATAAGGTGCTTAGGAAGATATTTGGGTCTAAGAGGGATGAAGTTATAGGAGAATGGAGAAAGTTACACAACACAGAACTGCACGCATTGTATTCTTCCCCTGACATAATTAGGAATATTAAATCCAGACGTTTGAGATGGGTAGGGCATGTAGCACGTATGGGCGCATCCAGAAATGCATATAGAGTGTTAGTTGGAAGGCCGGAGGGAAAAAGACCTTTGGGGAGGCCGAGACGTAGATGGGAAGATAATATTCAAATGGATTTGAGGGAGATGGCATATGATGACAGAGACTGGATTAATCTTGCTCAGGATAGGGACCAATTGCGGGCTTAAGTGAGGGCTGCAATGAACCTCCGGGTACCTTAAAAGCTAGTAAGTAAGTAAGTAAGTAAGTAAGTAAGTAAGAAAGTAAGTAAGTAAGTAAGTAAGTAAGTAAGTAAGTAAGACCTATAAAACGACGCAATCTTCACTACCGCAACTTTCTCTGTTGGGCATATAAACATCAGGCAACTTGTCTCAAATTGAGAAGTAGCCTACTCATTTCTTCACGTAGTAAGATGCTTCTAGAACAGAGTGCTGCAGAACAGCGCTTACAACGGTTTATATTCGACCGATTCCAGATCAACCGGCGAGGTTGGACATTCGTTCGAATATCCGGTCTTGAAGCGGTTGCTCCTGGCTAGATAGAACCACCGATATAGAGGACAAAATACCAAGAGCATTTCACCATACAGGAACTTTGACATTTTGTAGCTACACAATTAGAGTAATTGAAGGAAATTTACTTTTCTTAATTAAAAAAAGGCTTAGCTTGACATTCATAGGAAAATATTTGGGGCTAAGAGGGATGAAGTTACAGGAGATAGCTACACAACGCATTGTATTCTTCACCTGACATAATGAGGAAAATTAAATCCAGACGTTTGAGATGGGCAGTGCATGTGGCACATATGTGCGAATCCAGAAATGCATATAGAGTGTTAGTCGGTAGGCCGGAGGGAAAAAGACCTTTGAGAAGGCCGAGACGTATATGGGAGGATAATAATAAAATGGACTTGAGGGAAGTGGGATATGATGATAGAGACTGGATTAATCTTGCACAGGATAGGGACCGATGGCGGACTTATTTGAGAGCAGCAATGAACCCGCGGGTTCCTTAAAAGCCATAAGTAAGTAAGTTAGCTTGAAATAGGGTTATAATTGATTGTACAATTTGGTACATTTATCTTCATAACTAATATATCAATCAACTAATGGACACCGGTAATAACAAAGGAAATAAGCGTTATGCATATATGAAATCTGACGTCTAAACAAATAATAAAATAAATTACAATTAGGCCTACTTATGAAAGAGAAGAGCAAATATGAACACACTTATTATTGTAACGTTCATACTTTAAACTCAAAATACATAGGCTACCTCTGAAAGAGTAGTTTATAATATAGCCTATGTCTTTTAATTATTCTAATTGATTGGATGTATTATTATTTCTCTGATAAATCGTTTTTAGGGAAATAACAAGTTATTAACAAAAATAAAAGCACTCTCTCAATTCCAATGATTGTAGTTTCATGATGCGTGCTTCAGTCAATGAGGAGAGAGAAAGAAATATCATTTGAAAGGTACACGATGATAATCGCGTCCTTGCAAGTATCCTTGGACCTTCTGGATGGCTCAATATATCTGTTGTTCATGATCCAGAGCAGTCCAACCGAGTGAGACTCGGACATTCGTTAAACCGAACATTGGACTACTCCGCGAGACGGAAGAGCTTCGCATACTGTCTATAGCGTCAGACGTTCAGTAGCAATCTGTCTGTTCTATTTTTCGTAACCGGTTATGCAGGGCTCTATTCTAGAACCTATCTCAAAGGACCCATGTCGGCAGCTATTAACACTGCTAAGGCAGATAATGCTATTTTGTCTGATGTCCATGAGCAATTCGCTCAAATTTTAAATCACGCCGATCTACTTTCTCTGGAAACAACCGAAAAGTTGGTTTCGGTACAATGGAAACTCCGATACAAGGATGATGCACCAGAACGAGTTGAGAATGAAGGACCATAATTTTCGTCCGATGAAGAGGTCGAGTGGTCTTGCGGATTGTTACAACTCTTAATAAAAACATTACAATATTGGTACAAAATATTTAAGTTTTGACTTCTGTGATTTCGTAAAATTTATTGTGAAAGAGTATCTAATGTTATTTTTCCTCCTTTTGCAAGAATGAATGCAGTTATTTTCCGTTAAAATTGTAAGTCAAAGTTAATACCATACAAAGTATTACAATTCTATTTATTTTTGTATTTTATTTTATTAGTACATTAGTAAAAATAATTAATTTATTGTATTTACTTTACGTATAAGTACGATAAAGTTATAAAGCTATTTTTATAACGAATATATATATATATATATATATATATATATTTCAAAACAAAAAAAATTTCATACAGATCTTTCCAAAAGTTTAAGGACACTCCTCGATAAGTGATGTTTCACCCCTGTCCTTATACTTAGGCGAAACCTCTGATCTTTATAAAGAGACTGTGGATTACTTAACAATTTGTCTGTTGTAAAACTTATTGAAGAATTACAGTATTTTGTACAAAAAAAAATAATTATTCCACAATGGGTTGACTTAGATCATTGAATTTTGGAATGGAGCTAGATATTATTTCCAATATTCTTCCACATCTCAATAATCTGAGACTTCACGTCATCGAATGTCAGCCTATTTTTTTAAGGAAGAAATCCAACCTTTCCACACTTAGGCCTACAGCAAACTCCACAGCTGCTTAATAAAAATGGAGGGAATAAGCTGATTGACCAATGTTACCAAGTCCCAATGTTATGATGTAAATGGTAGTGGCAGATCCGGGTCCATTTACCGCGAATTTCAAGCTCAATGGAATTTTATAAAATGGAAATTTTCCCTAAAGGAAAAACATAACAATCTGGAATGCAATCCCTGCACGAACTGCCACAAACTTTTTAAGCAAAAAGCAATAATTTCACAAAAAGTCTTCCAGATATGTCTAACTCCATCCCAAAATTCACAGATCTAAATCAATCCATTCTGAAGTAATTAATTTTTTCCTACAAAATAGGTAATATTTCATGTAAAGTTTCATGACAGACAAATTGTTTATAATCCACAGTTTGAAAGATTGATAGATTGGGTTTGCAGTAAAAACTTCACTTTTCACAGACATTTGGTCCCTGTATAAACATCAGGAGTTTCACCTAAGTATAAGGACAGGGGTGAAACATCACTTATGGAGTGGTTCTCAAATTTTTTATAAGACCTGTAGTCCTTACAAGCATTTATGCCACCAATCCAACCAGTATTACCAATGGACTGCGGGTTCCTTAATAGCCATTAGTAATTAAATAAGTAATAATAATAATAATAATAATAATAATAATAATAATAATAATAATAATAATAATAATAATAGTAATGAAAGTCGTTGCGAAATTGCGAGTTGCTGTTGAAGATATCCTGGACTTTATTATAATCAGGAATCAACGCCACAGTTAAGTATTTTAAAATTATACTTTGTAAAATTAACTATTTCTGAGTTTATGCCATCGCATTTATATTAATCACCCAATTTATATATGATTAATAATGAACTCATTACGATTTCACATTTGCTTCCCCTTTATATTTTATCACGGTTGGATGAATTGTTATAGAAACTACTTTGTTATGAATATATCATAATTTCAGTCATCCAAGGCCTACTGTAATTAATGACGTCATTATTAATAGTAAGTGTGACCAGAATTATCGAATGTAAAACGCACTAACATTTTCACGTTAAAATTAAATTAGATCAATTTTAATGCTGTAATAAATAATAAGCATTTAGTAAAAGTTAAGTTCATGACTGAGTACCTTTATCCATTAACATAATATTGCTTTCAAGATATAATATATTAACCCAGTGTTTAAAGTTAATATTATCCTTATAAATTTCCATTTTACTAACAATGAAGCATTTAAATAGTGGTTTAAAGCTTTATAAAATCCTGAATTACATTGTCGAGGTAAATTAATTTGAGTTCTTTGTCCTGCCAGACTTGAGATCTTGTAAAAGCATATTGATGGTTTTACATATATCTATTACAATAAACGGTAATATTGTTGATGTATAGGCTATAACTTACCACTAGGATCTTGGACGGTGTAGGTTCCACTTTTGACTGGGAACCGCACTACATGTGAAACAGGGTGACTTATAGGGTTGTATACAGTCACCACAAAGCGGTCTCCCCCGTTTTCACTTACGTCGCATTTGCTCACGTTGAGCTCAAGACAATTGTGCACTTCCACTTTGGTGGATCCGTCTGATAGAAGATTGCTGGAAAGAAAGTCATTGTACGTCAAAGAAAAATCGGAACTGAATTTTTATTTGTAAATATCCTCGCTTGGTCTAATATACGAAAATGAGACATTACATTATTTCACATCCGTTTTCAAATTTATAGGATTGATTTCTTATGCGTCAAATATTTTATTATGGGGATAATAAATCCACAGGTGTGGGGTAACGGTTAGCACGTCTGGCCATGAAACGAGCGGGCCCGGGTTCAAATCCTAGTTGGGACAAGTTATCTGGTTGGCTTTTTCCGGGCTTTTCCCTCAACCAATCCAAGCAGAATTTCTGAGTAATTTTCGGCGTTGGACTTGAGATTCATTTCGCCATCATAATTACACTTCCCCCATTCTCATCATTATCCCCGTTTCTTTCCTAGGCTTAGGGCTTGCTCCAATGTAGAATCGGCTGCGGGCCGCCACTGAACTTGGACCCCGCGGATATGTGGTCATTCGTTACTGGTGGTAGCCTATGCCATGTAGGCTCTCCACTGGGCTCGTGTTAGCTCGTGGGACCGAGGATAAGGTGACCGCGGTGAGGCAAACGCGGGAAAGGTAAAGGGATCAGTCATCATGCTGTAGGGGAGTGAGGAGGCGTCGCGCAGGGGAATCTATAGCGCGGAGGGCCTTAAGACATGCATACAATTCCATTCAGGGTAATACAAGTGGCCCACCCGAGCGGCCTGCGTGCGAGGACAATTCCAGTCCGTGTCCTCTTTGAAGGGGGACTGATGGCTGTAATCTGTGAAAACCTCATAGCACCTTGCGAAAGTAAACCTCTGAGACAAAAGAGGAGTCCATAAATAAGAACATTTCGTTGTCCATATTCATACGAAAAATTTTAGTTACAAATATTCTTCGCATTTACTACATAAATCTCACTATTTAAATTCAACTTTTTAAGACTATTCAGGATCACTGCTTCAACATAGCTTCAACAGTTAGGGCAGTCGAATTGTTTTTAAACCATTTCTGCTTCCCACGTCTACCGTTACTAGTGATTCAAGGATGGGCGTGTCAAAACAATCATCAAGTTGGATGCTAAGTCATAAAAAAATTCTCTTATATTATGTTCAATTTACCGTGAGGTGGTGAATAAGTGAAGTACTGTTTTTAAGGTTTGATCATAAGGCAAAAACATCTCAATTCGAGCTACGCACAAGGACTTAAAATTTAGGTTTGTGATTTGGGAAAGTTACATAAAACTTCGTGCAGTCTACTTTTTAAAAGAAGGATATTAATAACTGCTTTTAAAAACAAAATCGTGGATAAATTGCGTGACTTACATATTAGTATATTAGGACAAATCAATCTTAATCTGACGAAGAAAGAAATAGCAGCAGAAATCTCTTTTTCCCTTTCGGGTCGGTTCAAACGATCCTTGCAAAAAGAAATTAATATCAGATACGTCACTGCGAAGCACGTTTTACACCTTCTGTATGAGGCCCAGAATCAAAATCATTGCATTATTCTGTGGAAATTGTTCGACCGTTGAATTTCAGTCTTTGCTTTCTCTGACAGATGATGAAAATTTCATGTGTGGGTAAAACCCTAGATCATATATACCCAGATTGCTCGGCCTTATAGGCTTTGACTGTTAAACTTTTGTCAGGTTTGCTATGCTGCCATCTAGTTGTTACATAAGGAGTCACGTTGTAACTCCCATGTGAATTGAATTAGCGACTGTACTGCCATCTCGTGTTCGTTTACTGCGGACGGGTGGCGATCCTGGCGGTTGTTCTCTTCAAAGTGCTGCCGATTTTAACATAGGTGTGAGCTGTTACACATGATCTGAGATAAAACTCAGACGTGGAAGTTCAGAGTTCGCAGTGGAAGACATCATTCTCGTTCAGACGAAAGAAAGTTTGGCATTTATGATCGCAATTGAAAATTCTATTTGGGATTCCTTTGACAACTAGGGATTAGATTTCAGTTTCTGAAAGTTCGTATTTTTAAATAAAGTTTATGGAATTCAGAAATGATTAAGGAAGATTTAACCACTACCGGGAGTGCTAGCTTAGACGGTTGCGTTTGAGACTCGTATTGGGGGGGGGGGGGTCCTGAGTTCAAACTCCGACGCGGCCAACCTCGTTGAGGTTTCTTTGTGGTTCTCTCAACCTGTTATAATGTATATTTCCAGTAATAACGGCAAATGCCGGATTGGTATCTAATAATTTTCACGAAAAACAGACCCACAACCTTCTGACAATAATAGTATTACAGTAATGCAGCCATCGTAACAGTTGCAACATTGTACACGAGATGGCGCCTCTCAAGTGAGAGTTTAAATGTCCAGCCAGGAGATAGATGGTGCTTCGGTCGGGGGTTTAAGCGTCCAGCCAACACGGCAGATGTCGTGATGGTGAGAGAGCACCCCAGATCGGGGCATCGGATGTCTCCGGGTTAGATAGAACTCCAAACTTCAGACAAAATGGCATCGCATCCGTAATAAAGTCGCGATATGACTATTGTAGTTAAAGCGACTCTAAATAAAATTAAACAAAAAAGTTCTATCGACGTTATAAAATATTATACATACTTCAGTGCAACTTCGGCTGCCTCCCGCGCTTCTTCCATCGCGCTAGACAAGAGCCTCGCATAGTCCTGAGCAACGTGTTGTTTCTCAGTGCCTGTTACAGCGTCGTGGTGCTGCATTACTCCCATGGCCTCCCTCAGACTGTCCAACGCTGATTCTCCTTGCTGTCCAAGCTGCGTCATAGCCTCGAGTTGCTTGGCAACCTAAATTAAAAAAAAAAAAATATATATATATATATATATATATATATATACATACCTTAGTTTCAAGTACGGTTAGTATATAGTATATACAGTCACGAAGCTTGAGTGGTGAGGTTACTAGGAACAAAAGACTGCAGGTACTATTTCGTGTTGTCTGTGATTAGGCAATAGTAACCATCCTAGGGGTTAGCAACTATCCATGGATGCATATTTACTACGTATTGAGCTGCGTGGCTGTATATACTAGACTGTGGTATGATATGTCATAAATAACTTTATTTAACCAAAAATTTAAGTAACAATAAACGCTTTTTGTCACATAAATTCTGGTAACAAATGCAACACGAGTAGCTTCCATTCTCGAGAGAGAAGTTGAGATTAGCAGTGGTAGCAGGAGTAGTAGTGGTATGTTATTGCTATTAGAAGTGGTAGTAGTAGTGGTAGTAGTAGTAGTAGTAGTTCTAGAGTCTAGAACTACTACTACTACTACTACCACTACTGGGTAAAGGGTTTGGGCTACCGCTGACCCTATTATTACACAAAATATATCTAACAATTACTTTAATTGTAATTACTATGGTAAAACTAATAATACAAAATTATTACATTATGTTATATTATAACCTTTTTTTTGTAATTTCCTTGGGCTACCACCGGTAGCCCCGGTAGCCCGCAAAATACGCCCCTGGCAATTCTAGTATCAGTTCTAGTAGTAGTGATGGTGATGATAATATTGGTAGTGGTAGGAGTAGTGGGAATTTGGGAGGGTGGTGGAGGGGAAGAGGAGCAAATATGGGTCATTGCACTTTAACTGTGATGTCAAAAGTTGTAAAAATTCAAGAGAACCAGAAATAATAATAATAATAATAATAATAATAATAATAATAATAATAATAATAATAATAATAATATGTGATCTGTTTGAGAGCATATAAAATGAAATTTCTATAAAATTATATCAGAAATGATCAAATATATATTAGTTTTAATATGATATTATAGCGGAGGAGTTTTATATCATTTTTTGAGAATAAATTAAATCACACTTCCTGTTACCGACATAAACAAAATACAATTTACTGCAAGGTGAGGAGTCAAATTCTTATTTTGTTTTACAGGATTTCAAAGTGTAACATCAGTTTAACGATGTTTTCGTCTTCCGTATGGTGTTCGCAGAGCTTCGAATTACAATTTGTTAACACGCTATGCATAGTGGACGTAGGCGTGTTATCGAAACCGAAGCTATTGTAAGAGTTGCTATGACGAGTCCCAAGAATAGTCTTAGACGACTGTCCGCACAGACGACTATAGTATAGAGAAACTTGTCAATATTATATAAAACTCTGCTCTACCGCATGAAACGTTCTTAGCCATTACCCGATCTGCAGAAATTGATCATATTTGTTCTTCATATCACAGCTACAACAGAAGAACCACAAAGACAATGTGTTATAACGGGATGGCTCACCATCTATTAAAAAAATAATTTGTGATTTTATTAATAATATTCGCCATCAATTAGCGCTGTTACTGTGGGCCAATTACGCAGCCTCCACATTCTCCAGACCTCACATGAACCGATTTCTTTTTTAGAGGTTTTAAAACAAAAATGCCAATGCATAGCAAGTCAGAGACATTGATGATCTGAAAGCAAAAATTCTTTCACCATTAAGCCTAAATAAAATGACACTGAGGTATCAGATCACAAATAATGGCAGAGATTAGGGACCGATGTAATCCGGACTAAAGGGCCGTGGTCTGTCGGAGTTGTTGCTGGCAGAGATTAGCCCCACTGTGTAAATTTGTTGTGTACAGAATGGTGGTACGCTGATGTGTAATGTGGTAAAAACTCCAATCCTTCTAGAATGTTCAAGGGGCAATCAATAAGTCTCCGGACTGCCTTGAATGTAGGCATACACAAAAAATAGGAAATGGAGAAGTTATATAGATCCAGGAAAACGCCTCGAATCTATACTGAATGCATCACTTGAAAGGCAGAGAAGAAGACTAACCATAAGTATATACATGGAAATATTTCAGGATAAATCGCAATAGTTCATTGACACGTTTGCACAAAATCACCTGTAGAAGCTCAGTTCTTAAAGCTAATCTGACGCTGTTTGATAGACTCAGTCTACAGGCATAGAAGCAATGACCTTTATTAACATGTGGATTTATGTTTAAAGGTACGGTAAATACAAGTGCAGTTCGGAAATATATTGATTGCACCTTGTATTTACAGATTACTCAAAAATAAATAGGTAGTGACTGTCTTATGTTACAGCGGTTTTATTTTATGTCTTTCCAAATGGATGATCCTTTAGCTTAGAGTGCCTCATGGGTGCATCGCACGTATCTTCTTTTTTTTTCTTGATTACTTAGAATGGACATTACTTCATAAAATATTTATGTATTTACGTTATTTCTGATCACTTACATTATTTCTGACAATTATAAGTGTTTGAAAAAGTTACAATTTAATTTATGTTACACTTCCAGTTCTCTCAAGTGATATTATCCATCGACTGAGAGACTAAATTCATAGACTTTTCCATTCTTCGATAATTAAAGCGTCATATTTATGTATTATATTTTATTTGGAATTCACAGTCTTGCTCTAGTTAGATTAACTACCTGCAGGAAATTGTTGCCCAGCCTTTCGAAACGTTTTACTGTGGGTCTGGAGGTGAAGTAGCCAGTCCAGTATGAGTTAGGGTCGCTGGCGTAAGGGAAGAAGTCATCTTCTTTTGTCGTGTAGGTTAGACCTTCATCGTTTACAGCCTTCAGATAGCAGGACGGCGTGGAGTAGATGACGTTGAGACTACTATCAGCGGCGTTAACATACCTAAAGTAATAATAATAATAATAATAATAATAATAATAATAATAATAATGATAATCATCATCACCACAATCATAAGCCTAGTAGTCTAGTGATAAGAGCTTCTGGCTACAATTCATGAGATCCCGGGTTCGATTTCCTGTTCGAACACAGTGATTTTTTCGTAAAGGAAATTGTTCTTGTGTGTTTGTTCATGCTCTAGAATTTCGGTTATATTTAGGTGTAAGACCTTTCTTGGCGCCACATAATCATGATCATCCTATTATATAATCAGGGTAACGTAACTTCGCCTTGCAGGCGCCCTTACTTCAAAAGTGGGATATACCTGCCAGGAAAGAAGACCAGAAATGTGGTATTAATGAAATGATGATGATGATGATAATAATAATAATAATAATAATAATAATAATAATAATAATAATAATAATAGCAACAGCAATAATAATAATTAGGCAGGGCATGTAGCACGTATGGGCGAATCCAGAAATGTATATAGAGTGTTAGTTGCGAGACCGGAGGGAAAAAGACCTTTGGGGAGGCCGAGACGTAGATGGGAAGATAATATTAAAATGGATTTGAGGAAGATGGGATATGATGATAGAGACTGGATTAATCTTGCACAGGATGAGGACCGATGTCGGGCTTATGTGAGGGCGGCAATGAACCTGCGGGTTCCTTAAAAGCCATTTGTAAGTAAGTAATTATTATTATTACTATTATTATTATTATTATTATTATTATTATTATTATTATTATTATTATTATTATTTTATGGCTGTAAGATCTAATGGAAAGATCATCATCATCATCATCATCATCATCATCACCATCAACTATCAAGATAGGCCATTTAGACCTGTTTCGTGTCAAAGATTCTGTTCTCATCGACATCTGGGTCTTCCTATGCCACGTTTTCCTTTTGGGTGATGGTGCAATACTTGTTTTATTCTCCCGTCTTCAGTAGTACGGGCAATATGATGGAACCAGTTTTGTTTGTTCTATATATTATAATAGACTCCTATTATAATAGACTCTTAGACTTAATTAATTATTGGTGGAAATATAGACTTCGAACAACTTATCTGGTTATATTATTATAAGTATTGTTTTACGTACTTGATCAGCTTATCCAGGTTCTTATACCACATGTTGGCGTCTTGATAATAGAAATCACTGCCCATCGTTAGAATGATGTTGCTGGAAGTGTAGTGAGAAGCTTGTTCACGTACGTAGTTCACAAAATCTTGTACCTGTAACGATAAGATAATTATATTTTGTAATGAAATTAATAAACATGTAGCATCATTTACAACACACATTAGAAACAGGAGCTCTACAACAGCAAAGCGATACATCCACGCATCCTAAACACACGATATGACCATGGATGTTAAAGGAAAAAATAAATGGAATAAATAAATACAAGTAAAATTGTAGCGTACGTATATTGTACCAAGTTTATATTTGTCACTGTAATTTTTTTTTTCAAGTTTTATAGAAGTAAAATTCTATGACTATAATTAATTATAGGACGAGTTAACACACAAAATTAGCATTCCTGCTTTTGTAATGTACGGTGGCATATGTTAGTTAATATTATAGAGGTTTTTAGTTCCAATGTACGAGTTAGACTAGATTATCCATTCATACATACATCCATCCATCCATCCATCCATCCTCCCGTCCATCCATGACTCTACATAAACTACTTAAAGCCCTGGTTTTTCTGAACCGACGCATGCGAGGTCCGCCTCTCACAAATCCGTACTGCACGAGTTATAGTGAGTGGTTTCTAAAACTGCGAGGTGCGAGGTCTGCGCATGTATCGGTTCAGAAAAACCAAGGATGTTCGCCATTTTTACGTGAAAGCGGTTTTATTTTTATGTGTGTTAGTAGGGACAGAGTTGTATATGCTGGCGTGAACCAGCCTACTTGCTAATCTCTGTATACAAGTTACAAACTTTCTGTGTGACCTTCCAAATCTACGTCAACTACGTAATTGTGAATTAGTTGCGTAATACAAATTTTAATCATAAACGAAAACGTGTAAAACTTTAATCTAATATAAAATTGAGTAAAAGTTTTAAGATGTCCAAATCTGGGGTTTAATTGTTAATGACGTATTAGTTACCTCTTCTATTTAATGCTGGACTCACCTTTTGATCTACATTGTAATCTGCACTTCTTTTGTCGTCTATGAATGGCGTGTCTGCGCATAGAACGTCGAAGCAGAAGCCCGGGGGTGCCCCGTACCCGTTGTACAGGACCGTTGTGAACAGATCGGATGCTGCACCTTGAATATTGTATGACATAGTCAAGAAATTGTAGTTCTGTACAATTTACTGCCTTTCTCTTTACATTGTTAGGTTGTCAATTTTTATTAATATTATACACAACTATTCAGCTAAGCCTTTACAATTTTAATGACATATCTTCTGAACCAATAATAGCAAACGTGTGCAATCAGTTCTGAATTACAGAGTAACTGTGGTAGATTCCTCAGAGTAAATGTTTAAAATGTCTTCCACCTTGCGTCCATACACAACTATGCTCGTCGAACTATGTTTCGTGACGTTCACCGAAGTGTACCCTCGTCAATGTTGCTGATTTCATTCTTAATGGGCTCAGGTACTTCAGGAAGTGACTGCAGTTTATTCTTGTATACTCTGCCCTTTAGCTAGCCCCATAACAAGAAGTCCGAAGAGGTCAGGTTATGTGATCTCGCGTGCAACAGATTTTTTTTAGAACAGGCGGTCACCGCAGAAGTTGGTTATAAGTTTCATGGAATCGTTAGACGTAGCCTATGTTCGTATTCTCTCTCTTAGCTCAATCGGCGCAATGATTTCTTTGGTGAGTTCAATAAACGTCGACGATCAACATCAACACAATCTTCACTAATTCCAGATCTGTGTTTTCCACTCTCGCTGAGGAGTTGTCTCCAGCTTTCTTGCCGTTCTGGTTGGAACATTACGCACACCGAATTCTCTTCGAAATGCCCGTTGTGTTTGAATAAAGGAATTTGTCTTCCAATACGTTTCCACAATAATACATACTGCCGAATTGAGAACTGCAAACACTAAAGGCTGCGAACTAATTAGTAATACGCAACAATAGTCATAATAGTAAACAGTGCATAGTAGAGGTACCAATATAAATTCTCCCAGAGTCAGTGAGATCATTCAAATCAATTTTAAGTTTATACTAACTTCGAGGGGGAAATAATATTCACTAAAATTGTAAAGGTTTATATGAAATCGCTCTGTGCAAGCCGCAAGAACCATTTTTTGTGTTGCTAATAAGTAATAGGCCTATTTAAGTATTTGCGCAAACCTGTAAGACGTATAAATATTTAAATACCGTAGATAATCTGCATTTCTGTTACCTTTATATCCCTACGTCCATTTACATCTAGATACCTGTCCATGCTTTCCGTATAAATACACCTATATTCATTTGTATAAGCACAAATACATATAATATAGGAATATACATAGATGTATTTACATCTGTCGGATATCGTCCGGTTAAAACTACTCGAACTATAGGTATTTCCAGCGTAATCAAGGTCGACCGACACGAGTTATGCTAGCTGATAACCATTTACGTAAGCAGTTGAGTTCTGAGTGCGGTGCTAATTTGGCAGTTTAGTTATCTATGAGTGCTTTATTATGTAATATTTTGAGAATTCCGTACAATTTCGAACAAAGTTTATTCATTTACGACAGTTATGTCAAATAACGTTCTTGTAAATAATGTAAAAAGAAATTTTCGGCGTAACTGTCCCTGAATATGCCTGACATAGCTCTGCACCGTAGCGTCATGGACTAATGCATCTTACCTGGACTCGCATTACGGAATGCGCGCTGGTTCGATTGCTTATGAGGAGGGAGTTTTCTCACGAAATTTCGGCCAGTAGGCCTATATGAATCCCGTACCCACCTAGCATCGTGGTGAATTTGGTGAGGTAACGAAATCCGGTTTCGAAAACAGCTGTAACAGCTAGGGAATCATCGTACTGATCATACATTGCTCCCATACTTATAGATTGGATGATCATTAATTCGGCTTCGGCCCTACATGGGCTGTCGCGTTACAAATAATAATAATAATAAATTATTATTATTATCATTATTTCATTAGCTTATTATATTATGTTATGGCTAGAATCACAAACAGTAATTATTTTTATGCAGGGAATGAAGTACCAACATATACGTAGTGTTCTTACAGACAAAAGTATACTTAATCCAAAGCCCAACTATATTTTAACAAGGAAAGATTGTCAAAACGTACATACAGTACTTATATGTAGCCTATATTACAATTATTTATGATATTTTTATTCGTGAAGAACTCACATTTAAAATGTCATTAATTTTTAAATAAATTTGACTTCGCTTTCATTAATCGACATTTAACAAATGGTTTTATCAGAATAGATACTGAGCCTATTACAATGATGTGCTCTTTGCTCGGGTTTGTGATTACCTGACTGGTCCTCGAAGTTATTAAATTTGGACAGAATATTCTTAATGTAAAATAGAAATAGACCTATTTCCGGGTATAATAATTATGAATATCTCAGAAATGCAGGGGACTGGAGATATAAAGGACTGCATATTTAAATTTGTTCTTCAACTAATAGGCCTACGAATATCGGAATAAGAAAGCTGTAAGTGCTGACTTCGAGTTCACACTAATTTATTTCGTATTTGTGATTTTAAATGAAGTAGCTATTATTTTTCGCAAAAAATCCTTATATACCACTTGCATAATCCTGGGAACAATTTACTAATTCAAACTGATTAAGAAAAATCAGGCCAAGTGTTTAAAATAAGCCGCTGTACAAAAAATAGAGACAGAGTATGCAAGAGAACTTTACGCGGAAATCTCGATTTGGGGGGGGGGGGGGGGGAGTCACAAGGATTTCTCTAAAATCTAACCAAATATTATTCCTGAATAGCATGAACAAGATAATTAACTGCTAAACTCATAACAAATATTTAATTGAAGTGAATTTTGAATCAAGCATTATCATGGTGGGGGAAATACGAACACGAATTTATTATTTTCACTTTCATTGCTATGTTCTCTATCACGCCCTGATGTTAGCAAGCGGCATTTGATATGCATTTTGTATATATGAGTCCTCTACAGTTATAACCCACAATACCCAAAAAAATTACTTATTCTTTTATAATTCATAAACTTATATCAAACAAACAACTTTACTTGAAACAGTCATTAATATTTATAATTACAAAAGAACGCATATTTAAAACAATTCTGCGAAATGGCAGTTAGTGAGATGTAAATTTTTGCTTAATTGCCTTATGATTCTAGACGACTCATATCCTTTTACATCTTTCCTTCATGAGCCATTCTTCACTGAATTTCTCAAAACTCTATCGTGATACTCTTGTAATTCCCTTCCAATTATCTCTGAATGTCTTTGCAACAAGCTCATGCCTTTATCTCCACACCTCTATCCCTTACTGTTAAGGCTTGTTCACAATAAACCGGAACGGAAACGACAACGAGAACGGGAACGGAACGGAAATATTGTTAAAATAAATGTTTTTAAATGTGAGCATTCACAATTAACTATTGTGAATGTTCACATTTAAAAACATATATTTTAACATATTTTCCGTTCCCGTTCTCGTTACCATTTCCGTTGCCGGTTGATTGTGAACCAGCCTTTACACTCACCCAGGTTGGCACTGCCCTGCCACACCGTCTCCAAGGTTTTCGTGTTAATGCGGTTCTCCTTGTCCTGGTAGTCCAGGCGTCCGAACATCAGGCCGTCGTATCCCATCTGAGCGAACAAGGACGCCATCTCACGCGAGTGACCGAACGGGTCGATCTGCCAGCCGATGTGCGGTCGTCCGCAAGCTCCGAACGTATCATTTAACTTCCTGCACATATTTGCATTACATAACGGAAAAGAAATTAGTGCAACGAAATGACATCGATCTTCTCATTATACGTTCATTTTAAACATTTTTATTTTATCATGTTGGGAATGATATTACATTTTTCTACTTGGTACCTTAACTCCCTCGAAACACAAGAAGATAGACACATACGGAGTTCATTACAAGTTCCACGCTTCAGAAGATTCTACTCTTACAAACCAATTGCAAGAATATCGCGCAAGAATTGAGAAGAAAAAATTCCTGAAATTGTGCATAGTGTATTCAGTGCCTAGCTGCTTCACTTGCGTGATTCGGGTTCCGCATATTGCGGATAGATGGCAGGACTTTGACCCATTTTCAATGTACACTCCACTTCGGCAGCCACGCTATGCATGATGTGTATCTGTGGAGAGTTCTGTCGTGTACTACAATCTATACCAAATGTCTTTGGAGCAGACCATAAATAGAGTTTCGATGCTTCTCATGTTATCGCTGCTCTCCCATTGGTTGGCGAGTCATTACTTAGCTGAGAGCGTTGTAGACACTAGCGCGTGCATATCCTGGTTACGAGACGGTATTCAGAGACGCGTCCACTACTACAGTTCTATTGCGTCTAGCATCTGTGCGGTATATGAGCAGACGACAGCAGTACAACTAGTGACTGATGCAAGAAGGTGTGTTCAAAGACACATTACTTTAATTTTCACTTTCCGTTATATGAACGTAGTCGGTCACTTAATTCATACACAGGCATTTAGTATTGTGTGAACCGCGCTGTCTTGCATTTCGTTCTGTTGTTTATATCTGCTCCAAAGACATCTGGTATAGAGTTTAGAATGAGTGTATCTGTAAGGAATGTGTGAGGATGATTAGGATGAAGGGGAAACCCGGTGCTGGCACATAGCCCATTCCTGTGGAATATAACCAAGGAGGTCGCAACTCTTTACGTCCTCATCTGATAGACGACACACTATCAACAGTGACATATGCCTTCTCTTCATAAGCACTGCGGAGAGATTTGGCATTTAACCCAGTCATATTGGTGCACAATCTAGTGATTAGAAGTTGTGCACTGCCACCTCTCCTAATCTCGAGATAGAAATATTACGGGGATCGAACCCGCGCCCGAGCGTAAGTCCGAATCGGCAGACAAGTGCCTTAGCCGACTGAGCTATGCCGGTGGTTTGAAGGATGTTCCATCTATAGGGTTAGTATAATACAGAGAGCGTGTAAAGCTACGCAGAAGGATACTGAGGGGTTTCAAAATCGAAACACGGATGAGTCACGTGACTTTGGGACGAACGCAGCTGATTTCTGTTCTGATACAGGCGCGTAAAGATTTTTTATAGGAAACACTGATTTTTTTTTCGATCTAATACAATAAGTAAAAGTATTACGTTGTTCCTTTTATAACTGGATATAATGAAGTTCACTGATTCGTCCGAGAATATTATTATTATTATTATTATTATTATTATTATTATTATTATTATTATTATTACTATTATTATTATTATTATTAATATTATTATTATTAAATTTAATGTCCTGACAGTTGGACTTGGTATAAGATCACTGTGCTACTTACTTATCGATTTAATTCACCTTCAGTATTCAAAGTTTCTCTTGTCGCTGCATTATTAATATGGTAACAGTTCATCGTAATATTAGTGGTGGTATGAAACACATGTTGGTGAAGAATTAATGGAAAGGAGAACGTGGCCTGTTGTATCATTGTAAGGAGAGGAATAAATTGCATAGTTATGCGTGTTTCATATAATAATAATAATAATAATAATAATAATAATAATAATAATAATAATAATAATAATAATAATAATAATAATAATAATAATAATAATAAATATATGAGTCGCCTAGAAACAAACTGCACTTTATCCAAAAAGCTTATTTTTCATGAAAGACGAAAAACTAGTGCAGTTAGACTCCAAACGGTGGTTTTACTACTAAAGTTAAGACAGATAGGCCTAACTTACATTGCAGTTTCACTCCAAACGAGCAGTTTATCACATTCTCTGCAAAATTCTGCACTGAAAAACGTCCTAAAAGCATATTTCACAATTTGGACAAAGTGAAGTTTGATTCTAGGCGATTCATATATTACATTATAATGAAACTGGTATATCTATGTCTCTTCAATAACTTTCCTTCACCGGAAAGATATGTTGTAAAAATTCTTCGCGAAATTCTTGCAACAAACTTACCGCAATCCCCAAGAGAACTGATCAACAGTAGAATGGTAGTGGGTGGCAGCTTCATCGTTCATGCTCCAGGCTCCACCGATAAACTCTAGACGTCCCTGGCTGATCAGATCCTTAACAGTTTGCTGCATTTCTGCATCTTGCTCCAGCCACCATTTCCAGAAGAAGGCAGTCTCCACGTAGATAAACCTATATGATAAAATATAATAGACTATATTTTCTATATGTGTTTGTTCAACAATTATAATAGATGGCATATTTAAAACAAATCTATTTCTTTTTTAATATTTTCTTATTTTGTTTCATATTTTCTTCTCCTTTCTCGAGTTCCTTCATTAAATATATAATAATATATTAATTTAGTATTTAATTATGCACTTCTATTTGATGCCTCTCCGCTCTCTTGTTCACCGGATATTCAGTCATGTTAGTTTTTACATGTTTCTGTCTTCAAAGCTGTTCTTCTTACATTTCTGTCTTTTCTTTGCAATGACAGGGTCCGTAACTTGCAGCTATTGGCTACTGCCGACAAGCGCAGACTACTTAGTTAGTCAGTGACTATCCAGAGTGCACGACTAGGGACGGACCTACATTTCACTCGAAATGAATGATAACTGAGAATTGTAGGGATATCACAGGGGGACCGGAGTGCGTGGGGAAAACCCCTGTACTACTTGGACTGTGAGCTTGCTGAACAAAAGTTATAAATTCAGGGTGGATAGACAGAGATTGTCACAATGGTGCTCTGGTAGTGCTGAATAACCGTCTTAAAATTCTACTGCGTTCTAATATTTGCGTTTCCCATATTTTTGCTTTTCAATATTTCGCGCATTGAATCGCTCTTCGTATTTAAATCTTACTACTTTCAAATCTTAATACCTTTAAATCTTTTTGCTTTTATTTTTTTGTTTAATGGTCATATTTTAATTTTGCTGTCTCAAAAAACTTGTTCGTTTAGTTATTTCCCCTTTCTGCTTAAAATTCCTCTTCAAAAGTTCATGTTTTAAAATCTTAATGCCTGAGAACATTGTTGTCCTACAATCTTACAGCCTTAATAGTTTACCATCTTCAAATTTTACCTATTATTGCGTTTCTTTCTAAATCTTTCTTTAATTTTCTCATAATATAGCCACTATCTTAAAATATTTTGTCTCAAAATTGTTGCCTTAGAATCTCTGTCCCTTGAGATTCTTTTGCAATTATTTTCCTTTTATACTTACTTACTTACTGGCTTTTAAGGAACCCGGAGGTTCATTGCCGCCCTTACATAAGCCCGCCATTGGTCCCTATCCTGAGCAAGATCAATCCAGTCTCTACCATCATATCCCACCTCCCTCAAATCTATTTTTTTAATATAATTATTTATCACTTCCTTTCTTGTTTTTGTTAATTTTATTTATTTTGTTTTATGTTTTTTTACAGTTTTTCTTTGTTTTTCTTATTCCTTCATTTTTACTCTCTGTTTTATAATTTCTGAATTTAATATTTTTCTTATTTAGGTATTTTATGTGTAAGATCACACAATATCAAATGTATTAAAAAAATTGTATTCAATTATGATTAGGGTTTTATAAACGAACAACTAAGAAACACCCACCTTCTCTCTGGCTTCTTCAGTAAAGCCTCAATTACAGAATCAAGAATGTATTGCACTCCAGCTCTCTGAATTCCGGTGTTGCCTGAAAAAATAACGCATTACTTTAGTTTCACCATATTTCCAAGTGTCAGGTTGAGAATGAAATCTAGGAATAGATTAAGACCGTAACCGAACATAAGTATATAGAGCCGAAAAGAAGGTAATAGAATATGTCGTTTTTAATTCAGTGTTAGAAGTACATTGTCCGGTCATGCAATTAACTTCACTTGTTATTTTCGAAACTTCCTGTGATTATGCTTATGTGCAAAAAACTGAAGTATATCAGGTTTATTTTTCAGAGAAGGCTGTATCACACTCAGAAACAATAAATATATTTAAATAAAATTTTAGAAAACTTTAGTCTGAATCATTATTAAATTATTAAACATACCGACTCAACGTTGCAGATTTCTACAATAACATGAAATTGTTGTCGTTGATGTCCAAACATTCAAGACCATCTTCTATTGCTGACATGAATATTGGAAAGATATAGTCGTCAGTTATGTGACGTGTAATTTTAATTACTATATTTTTTTTTCAATTTCTGTTTTGTTTTTCTATTTAAAGACTAAATTATACGTGGTTGGAAATGTTACATGTCTCAGAAACCCCACTTTATTACTTTGGTCCATAATAATGTTACGTCCAACTTCTTCAGCTGTCAGTATACTTATATCCCAGTGTATTTTTGCTAAATACTTTTCTAATATCGTACTTGGATTGTGCTCGTACAATAATGTGTAACATGATCAATTATTAACAAGTTTTTAAAGATAATATCGTCGTATTACTAGTAAAACCAGTTACGTCCAGTAATGCATTTTTGTAAAAACAGCAATTAAAACTGTATTATTGCTCGAAAAATCATAATAAATTTTTTAATTAAAGTAATTGGTTTGATGCCTACAACATTTCGGACTTATTCGATTTTACTGGAAAACAGAGCACGAAAAGACAAGTCGAGAACTGTACTTAACTTATTTTACGCAAAAGTGGACTTAATCGGTTTTACTAGTAATAGGACGTATAGGGCCTATTGTTAGTGTAAAATTTGTCATAGTGCGGCATTCTGATGTTACAGAACAATAAGCAAAAGGTGGACTTAATCGGTTTTACTAGTAATAGGACCTATAAGGCCTATTGTTAGTGCAAAATTTGTCATAGTGCGGCATTCCGATGTTACAGAACAATAACGGACATACGTCAGGAAAGAGATTTCTCTTACAATTGCGTCATTCAGAAGGATATTATATTGACAAATTAACAACTCTGTTAGCGGTGATGCAACAGGTGGGCTTTGGACAATAAAATATCTCGACTTAAAAATTACACATTACGGATGTTCAATGGCTTGCAATTTAAATGCTGGAACTGTCGATCATCACGTATTATGAAAGGATTTCATCTCTGTTCGATAGAATTGAACGCTAGGCACATGATCCGTTTTATTCAATTTTTGAACTACTGTTGACTTTAGTTAACTATTTCTTCCCTTCCCATGCTTATATCTTGGATACAGCTGCCTAATTCCCTTAACAATTTCGTTGGAAACTATTCTAGCTCCATTCAGCGAGGTTATCTTTACTTAGAACGTTATTTATGTTCCCCGCTTTTTTTTTTTTTTTTTGCTTAAATCTGAGCCGGTTTCTACCACTTAATTCACCAAATTTTGCAGCATTAAACCAACTGGTTCTTGAACACAAGTTATTTCCGTATAAATATAACTCGGCACTGCTTGTAGGCCTATAATTTCTTCATAATATAGCCTACGCATAATTAATTAAAATTCGCTATTCTAAAATGTACCAGTACCGCATTATTACGAAATAATCTAAACTGGATTGTACTGAATGGAAGTCAGCTGTATAGGCCTACTGCTTATCTAAAATTGATGCCCTTCAGCCTGTCTTATCTGTCCATATACGAAATCCAAAATCTTGTAGTGCTCAAACCAACGGAAATGTACACACTACTTCCTCTGAAGTCGCATTCGATCTATAAGACTAAAAGACGGACGGAAATTATCTGAGGGAAACATCTCTCCTGGGGAAAGATCTGTATTTTAAATAAAACGTTATACGTTTTGCCTCAACGACTCTCTCCCTTAATTCTGTAATTATTTTAGTTTGATAACTAATGATCCTGAATAGCATAAATAAATGCTTTTGTTTTGAAAAAGATTTGGCTTAGACTATATAATTTTCAATATGTTCGATGCAGTATTATAATATGTATGTGAAGTTCTGTCAGAACGTATATGTGTTACTATCACCATTATTATTGTCATCATTATTTCGCCACAATGATGAAAGGATGGAAATATAGACTTGTCTCTTGCTAACTTACTTCCATAGTAGTACTGATCAACCGTCTTCAGCCAGCCAACATCGTCATGAGTGTGAGGTACCAAATGGATGTTAAGTTTGCTCGGATCAACAGCTGGACACGACTGGAAATAAAACATTTGTTGAAACACATACATTAAAAAATCCCAACAATACTAGACAGACTACGTACGTTCGAAAATGAGCCACGGCTGGTGAAATTCTGAAAACAATCCTGTTGACTTGTGGAAGTCTTCTTACAGGGGTTCGATATTTTCGAACAGTCACATTGTTGTAGTGCTCAGAAGTAATTTCCTAAATCATCAAGAACCCGCCGCCATACCTCAGGGAGACGATGGATGTCATTTGTAGTGTCTTGTTGCACTAATCGTCCGATAGACTGCTCTATTGCTGCTACAATGGCCTGTCCGGTGCTAAAGCGATCTCCTATAAATGGTAATTTCATTTTCGAGAAAAGATAAAAATCGCATGAAGAATGCTCGAGAATTTCCCAATTCCATCTGCGAAGTAAATTTGCCACAAGGACAACTATGTGAGAGCGAGCACCATTATGTAGCACAATAGGATGAGAATTCAGGAAAACAGAAGAAAGAAAACAGTGCGTGCATTTCTGTGTTGTGTAACCTTCTCCATTCTCCTGTAACTTCATTCCTCTTAGCCTCAAATATCTTCCTAAAAGCCTTATTCTCAAATACCTTTAATCTCTGTACCTTTCTCAAAGTGAGAGTTCAAGTTTCACAACCATACAGAACAACCGGTAATATGACTGTTTTATAAATTCTAACTTTCAGAATTTTTGACAGCAGACTAGATGACAAAAGCTTCTCAACCAAATAATAACAGGCATTTCCCATAACCTATTTATTCTGCGTTTAATTTCCTCCCGAGTGTCATTTATATTTGTTACTGTTGCTCCAAGATATTTGAATTTTTCAACCTCTTCGAAGTATAAATCTCTAATTTTTATGTTTCCATTTCGTACAATATTCTGGTCACGAGACGTAATCATATACTTTGTCTTTTCGGGATTTACTTTCAAACCTATCACTTTACATGCTTCAAGTAAAATTCTCGTGTTTTCCCTAATCGTTTGTGGATTTTCTCCTAACATATTCACGTCATCCACGTAGATAAGAAGCTGATGTAACCCGTTCAATTCCAAACCCTCTCTGTTATCCTGAACTTTCCTAATGGTATATTCTAGAGCGAAGTTAAAAAGTAAAGGTCATAGTGCAACTCCTTGCTTTAGCTCACCGTGAATCAGATATAAATTGGCCTATACGGACCCTGCTGTAAGTTTCACTGAGACACATTTTAATTAATCGAACTAGTTTCTTGTGAATACCAAATTCAATAAGAATATTATATAAAACTTCTCTCTTAACCGAGTCATATGCCTTTTTGAAATCTATGAATAACTGATGTACTGTACCCTTATATTCCCATTTTTTTTCCAATATCTGTCGAATACAAAAAATCTGATCAATAGTCGACCTATTACGCCTAAGACCGCACTGATGTTCCCCAATAATTTCATCTACTAATTCAATCTGATTTCAATAATTAGTTGTTTGTATTCTAAAAATACTGTAGTTTATGCCTTGCGGTAATATCGTCTGAGTTTGATTCTGACAATGTAACTTTACAGCAGATATTTTAAAAGGACGGAAGCTGATTCTGTTCACATGAAATACTGTTTGTCTTTCAACCAAGTGATAATTTCAGGACTTTTATGTAGACACTGTATGTGAACTTGTTGTAAAGTATAATATGATCTACTTGCATTCCTGTCATGTAGGATAAACCTTACATTGATTGTTCAACATTTTTATGATCGTATATATCTATCTCACTCAGTATTCACATGTGGTATATGCTGGTTTGTATTCGTCAGCTGGCATTGTGAGATAGTCCTTGAATAATTTGTTCGAAATTTTTATGTACACACGTTATATGAAATAGGGTAAAGTTGCCTAATTCCGTGATACTCCTAATTCCGTGATACGTTTTTTTCACTGAATGTCACGGGATTGGGTATCTTGCTATGAAGTTCACCGATGACTCAAAAGAAGGCGAAAGATGCATACTTTCGAGAAAGATGTCTGTCGCTATAGTGGAACGGCAAAGCTTTGACTGGCATTCAATTTTTAAAAAGTATCACGGGATTAGGGGTATCACGGAAATAGGAAATTTTACCGTAAATATGTATCAGTTTTTCTTACCTGATAACCACACGAGGCATCGGCTTTCTCGTGTTTTCTGTCAGATCGTGTCGGATAACCTTCGCAAATGCTGGCTACCAAAAGTAGCACTGTGAGTGAAATCCATAGAGCCGTAACTCTAGAATCCATGTCCGAATACTTTAGAATAATACTAAGATTATTTTTGTTTTTATAGTGAAGTCATTAATTTATAGATGTTTGGAGGGTTTTGTTTTGTTGTTATCTATCTCGGCTATCTCGTGTTTATGTCCAGATGTTTTATCAGCATCTCGACATCGCTATTAGTAAGAAATATGTGGACCTTCACCATGAATTTCAAAATAAATTAATTATAATACTGATTTTCAAGTACGTGGTATAAACTGCCGGTTCTAAAACGATTTGGAATGGAATAGTAAATTACGGTTACATTTTCATTACCGTTGTTGAGAGAAGCCGAAAATGAAATTTCAATCCTATCATTATCATCCTATATTGATATTTTTTCTGTTAATTTGAAGATGCTGAGTTCCGAACTATTCTCGATTTCTTCCTTATCCAACAGTGTGTGTCTGGCAACACTTATAAAAGTTTAATCTCTGCGGCTTCAATTATTTTTCTCAATCATTTTAATGACCGGAATTACGAGCATTGCGTAGTGTAGGAATCGCAATTTCTTTATAAAATTTTAGTTTGAATATGCTTAAGATCTCATTTCACTGTGCTGGAACGTAATTAAAATTATTAATTTAATGTTTGTGTCTTTCTTCTTAAAATAAGAAATTTTGCAATGAAAATTGTTATAACAGTTTACCTCTGCTCTCAAAAAAGTTGAAAGTCAGAATTTAAAAAATAGTTATATCACCGATTGTTTTATTATGGTTGTGAAACTTGAACTCTCACTTTGAGAGAGGAACAGAAGTTAAGGGTGTTTGAGAATAGGGTGCTTAGGAAAATTTTTGGGGCTAAGAGGAATGAAGTTGCAGGAGAATGGAGAAAGTTACACAACGCAAAACTGCATGCATTTTATTTTTCACCTGACATAATTAGAAACATTAAATCCAGACGTTTGACATGGGCAGGGCATGTAGCGCGTATAGGCGAATCCAGAAATGTAATTAGAGTATTGCTTGGGAGCACGGAGGACAAAATAACTTTAGGGATGCCGAGACGTAGATGGGAGGATAATATTAAAACAGATTTGAGGGAGGTGGGATATGATTGTAGAGACTGGATTAATATTGCACAGTATAGGGACCGATGGCGGGCTTATGTAAGGGCTGCAATAAACCTCCGGGTTCCTTAAAAGCCATAAGTAAGTAAGTAATATTAGAAACAAATGAAGTGAACATCCAAGTATCTCCCAATGTTTATGAGGACATCAAACTAACCAAGGTTACAATATCAAATTCTACAAAGTATTATTGAAGTAAAATTTCATTTCCCAGTCGACTATAGAGCATTTCACGTTAAGAAAAAAGCATTGGTTTTATGGATCTTATTAAGTACATTGCAGAAGCTATGTGGTAGGTAGGCGTTTCTATGACAGCTGGTCACTTGATAGATCAGCCCCATATGCTTTTTGCATTTTCTTAGCTGTGAAGTCTTGTAGGAACAATATTAATACTACCGTCAATATGTCACACAGTTTCTCTGGAATTGACTATCAATCGTCTTGGTAACAGAAACTTCTTTAACCGATTAAAAATTCGTTGCTACCCGTATAAACATTATTATTATTATATAAGTCACAAATGTAGGGGACTAATTTTAAAGAATAACGAAAAGATATCTGTGTGCTTTTGAGATAACAGTAGGATAGATAACATACATACGAACTCGTCTTTGTATTCCATTTTTTCTAGTTTATCTGTACAAGTTATAAAACCATTTACTTATTGATTAGATAATATCTATATCCTGTAAACAATATTAAGAATGTTATTGTTCGATATTTTATCACTTTTAAATCTTATTCGTCTGTGTAGAAAAACTCAAGAAATCTTACTGCCTTGCCTTTCCCAGGTAATGGATAGGGTTGGTGATTGTTTTGCAATTTTAAATCAGAAGTTTAACATTTTCATTTCAATCACTAAAATGTGTACCAATATGCTTGGGTTAAATCCTAAATCTCTCCGCAGTGCATATGAAGGGAAGGCATAATTGTCATTGTTGATAGTGATTCGTCCGTCGAATGGGACCGTTAAGCCTGGCGTCTCCCTTGGTGCTGTTCGACAGGATTAGGCTAGGTGCCGGCACCGAGTTTCCTCTTCTTCCTTCCTCACCTTCATCTTTATCCTCACCCATTCCCTACACTACACTTACACGAACACTTAACATACACTCACCCTAATACCCGACATAACTCTTCACAGATACACATCATGCATAACGTCGTCTGCCGAAGTAGTGTGCAATTTGAAAATGGGTCACAGTCCTGCCATCTATCTGCAGTATGCGGAACCCGAATCATGCCAAGTGAAGTGGGTAGGCATTAGACACACACACATTTTCATTTTAACATGTAACATTTTTAGGATTTATACTTTCGTCATTTAGCATTTTGTAGAAAAACATGGGCTGTAGATTAATATAGGAAGATAGGTCATTTCTTTAAAAAGAAAGAAGTGTGAAATTACAGTCCTACCTACCTGAAGGTACTAATTATTTATACCTTGTAAGTCACGTTCATGAATCAGTGACACCATTGACATGAATCATAGAACACACCTGTACATTTTGTCATGTCATTCTTCTTTTCCTATCACTTACAGTTGAATTGTATCTACTGAGAAATATTTCAGCATCTACGTATCTACCCCATATACTACTTCTTTGAACTGCTTGAGTGAATTCTGGGTACTTAAGCATTTTAAAGCCAACATTTCCACGCATTCCACTTCTCTACTATCTGAATATTTTTAACAATTTGGTTATGAAAATGATCATGTTGCTCAGCAAAGCTATTCTTGTTAACATTCCAGGGAAATGGTATCCATTTTATCTCTCACATAAACTTTTCAAATCAACTGATAAAATCTGACCAACAATGGTAGTGTTAAAAAGTTTACGAACCTCTTGGAAAAAAAGTATTTCTGCAATTCGTGCCATCCGCACTATGCAAGCTTACACAGACTTATAGGTTTTTTTAGAAAAACAAAAGAATATACTTATAAATGTAATTTATAAGATAAACATAATTATAAAAATGGTCGGTTTCGCATTTAAATGTATTTTAGTAAACAATTTCGCATTTTGATAAAATTTTACATTTCATCGCATATTCAAAAACAATAAAACCGGTTATATAAGTCGTGAAAGTGAAAATACAAAAGCACAAGCCTTTATACTGTAGTAATTTTGAATTTTATATATCTTGCTAAAAATCACGGAAAATTGTAACATCGAAAACCAAGAAATCGCCACAGTCTGCACAGAATACTAAATGCCATTCACATGCAGGCAGGTTTTTCGTTAGCTTTGCTTTGTGGTTAAAAATACACCACCATTTAAGATGCCTCATTCACAGTTTTGTGTGAAAACTTTTCTCCAACCAGGAAATTAACCGTGAAAGGAATGTGCTTACTATTGCGTCATCTATTGGAGCGAAGTAGATAGATAATATTATCGTTATAACGTCAGTTTAAAAAGCATGCGCTCTCCTTTATATGTTATTTCCTGTAAGGAGGGCTTACAAGACCAGTAAATCAACCGTGATCTAATTTTGTAACTAGGTTAGTATATTAATTTCATTATGTGTGAAGTTTCCGATAAGCAAGTTATAATCTTAAGTATATTGAATAAATTAAACAGTCTGTGCTTATCTAGTCTTACATTTACAGCATTAACGTTTTCAGTACTGTGTACCATTTTCAAATGCGAATGCCTGTTACATTTAAATAGGTCTGCGTAACTGTGGAATTGGAACCTTCATGAACATTATGGATGCTGTTAATGAAACTACATGGGTAATTTCCTAGTACCCGGTACTCAATACATAGGTCGTTTTTGTGTTTACACAGTAGTTCCTTTCTGAAAAGAAAAACGATAAAAATATTTTCTTTTGTCGGAAATGAACTAGAACCTAAACTAACCTAACATAACCTAACCTAACCTAACCTAACCTAACCAAACCTAATCTAAGAACACATTATTATAGTTAACGATAAAAATATTTTCTTTTGTCGGAAATGAACTACAATCTAAACTAACCTAACCGAACCTAACCTAATCTAAGAACACATTATTATAGATAATGATGAAAATATTTTCTTTTGTCGGAAATGAACTACAACCTAACCTAACCTAACCTAAGAACACATTCAAAAATATATTACAAACTGACTAGAATCACATCTAGTAACAAACTATTAAAATTCTTTTCAAAAAGGAGCCACTGTGTAAACATAAAAGCGGCCTATGTAACGAGTACCGGGTACTAGGAAACTACCACTACATGAAACACAACTTAAGGATAAAATATATAAAATGCATATGTTAACAATAGTTCACGTGATCACTCCGATGACGTTGTTAGAGTAGTCTTCTCTTAATGTGGAACATCGTGGTTAAATATTATAAAATATCCCATAGAATGGTAAATGTTAAAATTAACTTGCACTGATAATCACCATAAAACACTGTACTCTTGTTGAATAGTATCAATGTTCATTTATGTTCGTATATGCTATATGTTGCACTATTTCCCGTTAGATATGTCGTACGTAATGTTCGCAGTGCATAAAGGCTAGACTGAAAACCGCACGAGGTCACTAAGAATTCTGTACCTGTTTTAACAACTCTACCACCAAGTCACAACCAGGTAATACAAAACCTACATTACGTACGACATATCTAACGGGAAATAGTGCAACATATAGCATATACGAACATAAATGAACATTAATACTACTCAACAAGACTACAGTGTTTTATAGTGATTATCAGTGCAAGTTAATTTTAACATTTACCATTCTATTGGACATTTTATAATATTTAACCACGATGTTCCACATTAAGAGAAGACTACTCTAACAACATGTCATCGAAGAGATCACGTGAACTATTGTTATCATATGTATTTTATATATTTTATCCTTAAGTTGTGTTTCATGTAGTTTCATTAACAGCATCCATAATGTTCATGAATGTTCCAATTCCACAGTTACGCAGACCTATTTAAATGTAACAGGCATTCGCATTTGAAAATGGTACACACGTACTGAAAACGTTAATGCTGTAAATGTAAGACTAGATAAGCACAGACTGTTTAATTTATTCAATATACTTAAGATTAGGTTAGTATAAGTATGTGTGTATCATTGTTATTATTTGTGATTTGAGAGTTAGCCAATGGAGTTGCGTGTACCCACTTGTGTGACCTTATGACATACTATGACATAAACATTCATTCATAGCATTTCCCCGCTGCGTCTCATTCCCCTGAGACTTTCACCTGGTTGGAGTACAATAGCTCCAATGCTTCATCAATTGAAGCTCTGCAAAGATAGCAATATAATAGTTATCTCAGTTAATAATAAGTATTGATTAGATATTCATACATTAATTTAATTATACCTGTTCGATCTTAATTAGTAATAAGAGAATTATTATCTTATAAATTAGTATGTTCATTATCACTAGAATTTGTATTTTTATTCGCCGTAGATGGTCTAACATGAGTTGTATTATCTAATTCATCGGATGACATTGTATTACATGATACTTAAATCGAATCAAGTTGTGGCCGACTTTCGCCATGCTACTGTTGATTAATTTATGACGCACGTGTGAGAGCCTCCATTTAACCCAATGCTTTGAAAGCAGTGGAGATGCAGAGAATCTCAATTTTGTAGTAGCGTGTAAAACGATGTCTAAATGTACCAGCCTCACAACTAGACTGTCCAGGGTTAGATTTAAAAACTTTCGAGCTGTAAGGAAATTTCAGATTGATTAAATATCTTAGAACTAGGCTTAAGTTATTAACCAGAAAATAAAAGAATTTACATACAGAGAATAGTTCATAGCCAATCTGAAGATGATTTATAAATACAACAATGTAAGTGTGTGGCCCCCACGCGAAGCAGAAGCTAACCCTCTTAAGTTGTAAATGTCTAGTAATCTTTTTAAGTGTTACTGCTATGAGAGACGAAAAAGTATGGTTAAATTTAACACTTTTACAGTATACTGAGTACTTTTCAGAATTTAAAATCAAACGATTTTTTTCCTTATGGTAAAATTACATACGAGAAATAAAGCACACAACATCAAATTGATTCTCTGTAAATTATTTTTAAAATATCTATGATAACTTTTCTTTGTGGGCCTATTCATGATTACTGATTTAATGTGAACTGTGATGTAATTCTTAATTTCACTTCAGGAATCCGCCCCTGAGCACGAATTCTACTCCTTCAGGGGCGAGCTAAAGTTTTTCTGTATATATTTTATTTTATGTTACAATTCTTAGCAAAATAAATAAATAATAATAAATAAATAACTTCTAAATCACTGACATCAGTTGTATCCGTACTTCTAATTTATTGTTGATGGTTTAGGAACATTCATTAAATCTTTGACACTTTGTAGGTCTAAGTGAACTTTAGGAGAGAGATTAGGAAATTACTTTTCTTTGCACTGCATTCTCACAATCGTTCCATTTTATCTTCTCGTTTTCGGTTGAATTTTCTGCGTTTCATTTCAACGCTCTCCTTTACGTCACTTTTTTCATTCACCAGATTTCGTCATATTTTCTAGGAAAAGTTTCTCAAAACTGTAATTTCCTTCACTTGTACTTGTACAACATCACAGCACTACAGAGAAGATGCAATGTTTGGTACAACCCCAGTGCTACTAGTTGGGTATGTATTAATTCCTGTCATTTGATGGAAATCGGAAACAACTTCATTTACGCGATAGTATTGCAACGAACGCAATATCATAGTAACTATATAGAAAGTCCTCTTAGAACGTCCATTCTAGAATTTTGTTTCACAGCTTTCGAATCGTAGCCTACCCTGTCTAAAGAAATTTCAGTTAAAATATTTGGATGAAATATTTGTATGAATATCCGCCGAGTTAGCTCTGCGATAGAGTGTGTCCCTCGAGACTAGCCGGCCCGAGTTCGATTCCCGGTGGGGTCAGAATTATTCATGTAAAATTTCTACCTTGGGACTAGGAGAGATGGCAGTGCACAACTTCTAATAACTATTAATATTAGAGGAGAAAAATTCGCTCCGGTGCCAGGGGACGAACCTCGGTCCTTGGTTCTACGTACCAAGCGCCCTCACCATTGAGCTACGCCGAAGTCCAATCCACAGCACCGGATCGAACTCCCCTCCTCCAGTGTTTTTCCCTTTGTGGCTTGACTCCAAGTTGGGCATGTATGTAGAAATCTTATATTAAGTCAACTGCCATTATACAATCAGTTGAGTGACTTGGTGGCCGGGATTCCACAATAATATGCACAGTAATCTGTACAGAAATATGCGCTGTTGCTAGAAGAATCTACGTAAATATTATTTTTTTTGGTCCTACACAATATAGCTGTTATGGTAACAATTAATATTAGAGGAGAAAAATTCGCTCCGGCGTCGAGGATCGAACCCGGGTCCTTAGTTCTAAGTACCAAGCGCTCTCACCATTGAGCTACGCCAAAGTCCAATCCACAGCACCGGATCGAACTCCCCAAAGGGAAAAACATTGGAGGAAGGAAGTTCGATCCGGTGCTGTGGATTGGACTTTGGCGTAGCTCAATGGTTAAAGCGCTTGGTACGTAGAACCAAGGACCCGGGTATGATCCCCGTCGCCGGAGTGAATTTTTCTCATCTAATATTAATTGTTACCATAACAGATACATTCTGTAGGACCAAAAAATAATCTTTACGTAGATTCTAATCACCAGATTGTGCACCATTACGCCTGGGTTAAATCCCTAATCTCTCCGCATATGAAGGAAAGGCTTATGTCACTGTTGATTGTGATTCGTCCTTCGGACGGAGACGTTAAGCTTGGCAGCCCCCTTTGTGCTATTCGACAGGAGTAGGCTATGTGTCGGCACCGGATTTGCCCTTCCTTTCGCATCGTCATCATCATCATCATCATCATCATCATCATCATCATCATCATCAGTCATTTTATACATTAAGCTTACACATACATTTTCGATTTTAAAAGGATTTATACTTTTCGAATCGGGTTTAGTACCGGTACAGTACGGGGAGGGGGGATTCGCAAAAGAAAGTCTCGCCCAAAAGTGGGTCGCACCTTCAGAAAGTTTTGGAACCACAGTTTTAGAAGTTTCAATAGAGGATATAGCATACTTGAGATCAGCAGTTGAAATTATAAAAATATCACTCCTTGCTCTAACATAAACACATCCAACTATTGAGGTATCGCGTTGCTAGTATCATGTCTTGAAGCGTTGCTGGTATCGTTTATCGTTGCTGCAACACAAACTAAGCCTAAGTCGTCATAGATTTCTATGCCAGCGTAACCAAAGACAGATGATTTTACTGATTTAATGATTTGTGATACTTTCGAATGAGCTTCGCATTTATTATTTTAATGTTTTAAATTGCTTCCGTTAAAAAAAAAATATTTCAAAGATGTGGCTTATGGTTCCAGACCTATGAGACACACTCTAGATTAAGCTTGAGGATTTTGGCCGTTCTATGGAGATGGATCTTAACAATTCCTTAGCTGTCGTTTTGCAGAAAGGCTTGTTCTCTGATGTCTCGTTATTAGAATGCAATATTTGCGGATTAAAATTCGGCCGTGGGCGTTGGACTTCTTAGGACGATGAAATTGTTATCATAGCTTTCTTGCGGAATAAAAATAAATTGTCGATCCCGTGTCTAGATCTACAGACCGATTATTTAGTCTGGCAGATCGGCGACGCGAAAGAGGGGAAGTAATAGGAGTAGTGAGGAGAGCTCTCGAGTAGAGATAAGGGCGAGTGGTCGGTAAAGGAATGCAGTACAGCTTACATGACATCCGATCGCTCTGAAGGCAAGCGAGTGACTAACCCAAACACCCCTTGGCGTAACTAAATGGACTTGCCTGACCCAGGCGCACATTGTCGGTGACTGTCAGGACTAAATAACCGTACTATACCCTGGTAAAGGGCTCCTTGCAATTTTTTCGGCCGTTTCAAATTTACTACCACGACTATTATTAAAATATTACCACCACCATTAGTCGACATATATTGTCTGGTACTTAAACAACTATACAAGAGTTTTCTAAAATATTTCATAAACAAAGTATGAAAAGATAGGATTCAATGCAGAAAGTGACAGAATGTAGAATGTATATGGTTCACTAAATACTATTTTATTGAAGCACAATCATTACAGTTACAGTTCAGCGTTTCGCTACATCTATGACGTAAGTTTTGATTTGCATTGGAGTCAGTGTCACATATTTAGGATCTTTCTCCATCTTCTGCTTTTCTTTGGGTTCCCGGGCGGAGTCTGACTTCCAGACTAGCCTATCCAGGTCTTCGATCCATTGATTGGCTGCCAAAGTAGTCTCATGTGACGACGTCACAGTAAATGTTGAGAATATGTCCTGAAATATGAAAACAAATTTTGTTAGAATGTTTTGTTAAGATGTTAGATATTTGAAGCAGATCCAAACTGATGCATTCAAGTGATGTTTCTAATAAATCTCAATACCGAGCTCGACTATTGAAAGATTAGTGAATTTTTTCGTATTTTAATAGAGACTGAACTTGTGTGAAAGTTGTCCCATATTAGTATTGGAAAGATGAAAAGTTTGAGATGTTTATGTATGTGTGTGCACTGAAGTGTATGACGTGTTCTCGTTGTGAATTTACTGCATCGAAATACACATTTCAATTACGCCTTTAACATGTAGGCCTACATTCCAATGACTACAAATTCAAAACGATCTTCAAACTTGGTATACCGTAAAATAATTAACATGAATGAATGCCGCACTCCTTCTACACTTACACAATATAAGTCAAGAACATGGTGAATAATCATTATAGAAGATTTTCAACAAATGTGTTGCATATAAGACATACGCCATTTAATCGTTAACATCAGTAATATTTGCAAACCACCAGGTAAATTTTTCTCTCACAGACATTAAGTACAAATATTTTATATTTTATCAATTTTAACAATTATATATAGTGCCATATAACGAAATGTAACATGAGTTCTATGTAATTTACACTCATATTTTATATTTTTATATTTCACATTTCAGCAAGTCGGCAAAACAACACAAATTAGTCAAATTGAACATTTCTTACACTGATATATCAGATTTTATTACATATAACTCATGATTAGTTATTCAAATCATTGTTATGCTTGTTACTGTGTAGACCTTATTAGACTTACGTTTAGATTTCGTTGTAACATTTTGAATATCTGATGATGCCGTATAGGCCAAAACGTTCATAAAATTTCTTCTGTAAAATGTATTAGCAAATAATAATTTTGCAAAAATGATAAATCATATGATTGAAAACTTTAAAATAAACTTATATTTAAATAAGTATGTTTCCTGATTGTAAAATTGTCAGTTTGTCAGTATGGAAATAATGTGACAACCGCTGAAGTTAGCTCAAGATGAAGACTACACCAATAATGTGACCACCGCTGAAAATAGCTCAAGATGAAGACTACACCAATCTCTATGGAATGAAGGTAAATCCATACCATTTTTCCGGGGAACGAAATTCGACCATTGAATATATAACGTTACCACTTAAAGATTAAGAAAAAGATTATATAAATTTCGTAGAACTAAGTTGAGTTATTTAGACATGTAGGGTGGTATTCATAGACGTTTCGCAGCACGCGCTACGAGCGTACTAAGCTAGCCCCGGCTATCCACTGGTTACTAGTACAGAATTCAAATAATATCCTATTGCTAACAGTGGTTTATGAATACGAAAAACGCTGATAATCCATCGAAAGCCGGCGCTAAAAATGTCTATGAATACGGCCCGTATAGCTTAGAGCAGGATTTACTGACCTCGTAGACGACAGTGGCCGGTTGGGACAGCTCTGGGTCATCGTCTTGTTCTAGGATGTGTTCCAGACGCAGCAGCAAAGTCTGATCTCGCCACGGCTCCAGCGTGTGGATTTTTACATTTTGAGGTAGACTTTCAGTCAATCCGGAAAACTGTAACACACATCAAACATACACGCTAATGTCTGTTCTCATGAACTTGTCCATTAACCAGGACTTTTCTAAACAAAACTTACTTTCTGCTACGCGTGTTTCTTATTACGATTGCTTTCTTTTTATTTTGCATCCTCTGTGCTGTTCCTATATCCTTTTCATCATGGATTAATTCTCTGTTTTATTTGGATCATGCTTTTATTTATTAGACTTTATTTTAACTCGTTTTTTGTCATGTTCACTTATATTCCACGTTATTACTTCTATATGTTTGCTTTATGTGTTTCTGTATACAGAATGTCCCATTTATCCTGCTCTCCGAAAAAATTTTCTTCATACGCTTCAAATGAAAAATTGTTTCAAGCAAAATTTATTTAAGTACACTGGCGAATAACATTAATAAGTAGTAAGGGTATATCATTCTTTTAATCTTGTTCATTAAGGAAACACGATTAATGACTTAAGTTCTTTAAATGACACCATACAGATTTGATTCAATGAATCCTTTCACCTCTTCAAGACCTGTCGAAAAAATTTATCACAATGTACCATTCTAATAAAAATAATATTGAGGGATTCAAAAGATTATAGAACCCATAGTGAACGAACGTTCTGCAAGTCCGGAGTAAAATGGCATTTTGTAGCACTTTGGTACTGTTACTAAAACAGAATATTTACATGTTGTGCTCAAAGTGATGAAAATTCAATTACTGTGTAATTCCAATCTTTAGTCGAATGCCGCCCTACATAGTTATAATGTTTCCTGTAGAATTGAGGTAGAACCATCAGAAATACATATGCATGTCCGCTGTGTTATTGGGACATGTATATATAAAAACTCCTTGACTGCTCCCCGAAGAAGAAATTCAAGTGCCGTAAGGTCAGGAGAACGAGCAGGTCAACTAACTGGTCTACCATGTGCAATCCACCTACCAGGATATGTTCAGTCCAGAACACTACGGGATCTTAAAGCGTTATGTGCTGGGCATTCACCATGCTGGTATCATAACCATTATGTTTCACAAACCTATTGCCTCCAAAAGACCAGGAAGAATAGTTGTTAAGAATGTGGCTTATCGTCTACCATTTAAAGTATCATTTTCAAAATTTAGGACCAATATTGGTATTAAAATGCTACAACGTGTCATTTTAGTTCGGATTTGCAGTAACTACGCACACTTAAATTCCACATTCTTAGCTTCCCTCCATGTTTTGTTCATTAGAATGATATATTTTAATATATTTTTGTAAAGACCTTGAAGAGGGGAAAGATTCATTGAATAAATGTACATGGTGTCATATAAAGAAATTTATCATTTACTCGAATCTCCTTAATAAATAAGGTTACGAAGAATGATGTAACCATTGTACTATTTAAGCATTGTACTATAATAAATTTTGTTCGAAAAATTCTTCATTTGGCGCATACGAAAAATTTATTTTAAATGAGTAAGATTGATGTGACACTCCGTATATTTAAGATTTACACATTTTTGGTCCTTACTCAATACAAGATTCATAATACCAGTTATTAATGTTAAATCCTATGTTCCAACATTATACAGAACTACGTTTGTAGTGACAGTTGTTCGCAAGAATCTTGGCCTTCACCACATAAACATTTCTCTAGCCCAACTAACAATTACTTCCCTTAGGACGTATCGAATCCTTACCTCCATTTTGAACGTGCTCTGCCAGTATTCGAAACTCGGTCCTGCCACAGCGAAGAACATCCAAGGCGACAGCATCTTCTTCTGTTCCAGTTCCCTCTCCTGAGCTGCCAGACTGGGACTCAGTCCACTGGTGGGGCCAGCTATGACGTAGTGCCTACCTCTCACCACAAGACCTTGGTCATACGCCACCTCGTTCAGAGCTTCGCCTACTCCGAAAGCGTCGTCGTGTAGAAGACGTCTGTGAACCTGCAAGCCGACGATCAAATTATTATTCGTACTCATATGTTGTGCCTGTAGCTAATGCAGCATCTACTATTAATCCACCCGCCCACTCACCCACCGATCCACCAATCTTTCCATTCATCCAACTAATTATGCATTCGTCTATCGAGCAACTTTTCTATTGATTCATATTATATCGATTATTCACCACTGATCATCCATAATCAATTAATCGAACGTTGGCCTCCATCTTCGTTCCTCCATCGTCCATCTCCGGTCACTCACAGTCCATTTTCGGTCGTGCACCGTCCATTGTCGACCGTCCATCGTTCATTTTTGGTACATTTTCTATAGCACATTGCCAATTTAAATCATTAACCGTCCATCGTACATCGTTCATTTTCCATTATACACCGTCCATCTTCGATTGTTCACCGTCTATTTTATACAGGGTGTTTCAAAAATACGGGGCATAATTTCAGGTATGTATTTCCCACATGTAGACAATCAAAATAGTTCATTACAACATGTGTCCGGAAATGCTTCATTTCCGAGTTATGGACTTCACAACATTGAAATTCACCGGAACGTTTTTCTTTCCGCAGGTCGTTGTCATTACAGAAGATGATCAAAATGTCTACCTCCTGTTTGAATACAGACCTCACATCGATGTCTCATTGACCTGCGAACACGATCCCAAACTCCAGGAGTATTGCTTATGTCCTCAGAACATGCCACAATTCGATTCCAAAGGGATTCCAAATCAGGCACCGGAGACGAATAAACCAATGATTTTAAATGGCCCCACAAGTAGAAATCGAGAGGGTTAAGATCAGGTGAGCGTGGAGGCCAAGCAATTGGGCCACCTCTACCTATCCATCGATCAGGAAACCTTCGATCCAAGTACCGGCGAGCCGTACGACTGAAGTGTGCAGGAGCGCCATCATGCAAGAAGTGAATGTGTTGACGATTGATCAGTGGAGTGTCTTCTAAAACATGAGGCATGGTGTTTTCCAGGAAGTTTGTGTACGCCTGCCCCTTAAGTCTGTTTACAAGTACATGGGGTCCAACTAATCGATCACCAATGATACCGGCCCACATGTTGAGGGAGAACCGCACCCGATGATGAGATGGAATAGTTGCACGTGGGTTTTCATATGCCCATACATGCTGATTGTGGAAATTTGTTATGCCATCTCGTGTGAACTGTGCTTCATCTGTAAATAATACTAAGGCAGGAAATTTCGGATTTACACCACACTGCTGCAAGAACCACTGACAGAACCTAACTCGTTCGTGCAGGGTAATCTGCTGATGACAGGGCCTGTACACGTTGCAAATGATAAGGATACAATGGATACTATTTCAATAGTCTCCAGACAGTCGTATGAGGAACGTTGACTTGCAACGCGACCCTTCGTGTGCTGATAGAAGGAGTCATGTTCACAGCCTCCAGAATCTCCTCCTGTACTTCTGGAGTTGTAGATCTTGGTCGTTCCCTTCCCAAACCACGAGAGTTAAATTTTCCATACTGGCACAGACGGTAATGGAGACGTACAAATGTCTTCCGATCTGGACATTGTCGCTGTGGGTACCTCTCCTGGTACAAACGACGAGCCAGCGCAGCATTGCCGTCCGCCTTACCGTATATGAAGTGTATCTCTGCCAGCTCTTGATTTGAATACATGTCGCACAGTCTAAGGCCTACACAACACTGAATGTAACCTTCGCCTCGGAGGGAAATGTCAGAGTGCCCTCTTAATGTCTCCTTTGACGGCAACGACCTGCGGAAAGAAAAACGTTCCGGTGAATTTCAATGTTGTGAAGGCCATAACTCGGAAATAAAGCATTTCCGGACACATGTTGTAATGAACTATTTTGATTGTCTACATGTGGGAAATACATACCTGAAATTATGTCCCGTATTTTTTAAACATTCTGTATAGTCAATCGTCCATGTTAGATCGTCTACCGTCCACCTTTGATCCTCCACCGTCCATCTGAAATAGTAAATCGACCATTTTTGATCGTTCACGGTCTATCTTCAATTGTCTGTCGTTCATCTTTGATCGTCCACTCTATATTTGATCGTCCACTGTCAATCTTTGATCGTCTACTGTCAATCTTTGATCGTCCATCGTCCATTTTCAATTTACAACGTTCAACTTCGATTGTCCACCGTCCATCTGATATAGTCAATCGGCCATTTTTGATCGTTCACGGTCCATCTTCAATTGTCTATCGTTCATCTTTGATCGTACACTGTTCATCTTTGATCTCCGCTGTCAATCTTTGATCGTCTACTGTCAATCTTTGATCGTCCACTGTCAATCCTTGATCATCAATTGCCAATTTCTGATCCTCCTCCGTCAATCTTTGATCATCAACCATCAATCCTTAATCGTCCACCGTCAATCTTTCTTCGTCTATCGTCAAGCTTTGTTTTTCCATAATCAAAATTAGATTGTCCACTGTCAAAATTTTGATCGCCTATAGTCAAACTTTGATCGTCCACATTCAATCACCAACTTATCTTCGAATTTCTATCGTCCACTTTCATCTTCGATCATACACCAACCATCTATAATCGTCTACTGTACATCTCCGATCGTCCATATTTAATCTTAGATCTTACACTGTCCAACTTCAATCGTCTAGCGTCCACATTAGATAGTCCATAATCTACTTTAAATATTCAGTGGTCCATTTTAGATCGTCCACCGTCCATCTTATGTCGTCAAAAATTCACCTCACATCGTCCACCTTCCATCTTCAATCGTCCATCACCAATCGTCTATCGTATACTGTCTACTCGTTCACTCTTACATTTGCCCACCTATCTGCCTGTCTATATCTCTGCCGTTGCATATTACTATCCATCTATCCATCTAAATTCTTGTTTGTTTGACTGTGGCCGAATTGCGTATTAGGAGACTTTGAATATTAAAAGAATATTTTGTGTGAGTACCATGACACCTCTCTACGTCAGCGAACTCATAATAAAAATAGTTCGAAGTTCTCCTTTTTCCCAGATATAAGCATCGACATAATTTCGACAATTTCTTTCCAATCCACCGTTATTCATAACATTTCCCCGATCTCCGTTGGCTACGTGAGGGCGAGGATTCTCTAGAGGCAATTGGGATTTCATTTATTCTAGATACAAAACGAACCTCAGCAGAGTGTGCCGATGTAGGTAGTAAAGAGCCTAGTTGAGAAGTAGTACAATGGGACATTAGTGATCCACGTATTTAATCGTAATGACACCTGAATAAATCAAAGAGTCAGTCAATCAATGATTCAGTCAGGACAACCAGCAGATAGTCGAAGTTACCATCATGTTTTCACACAGCATGAAAATCGTGCCATAGCTGCTACCAACATTACGACAGCTTTACTAGAAGTGTCATCACAGTCTAGTATTAACAGTCACGAAGCTTGAGTTTATGAGGGTACTAGGAACAATAGACTGTGCAGGTACTATTTCGCATTGTCTGTAGTGAGGCGATAGTAGCGATCCTAGTGGTTAGCAACTATCTATGGATGCATATTTACTACGTATTGAGCTTCGTGACTGTATATACTAGACTGTGGTGTCATGTTGCAATGCAATTAATTATGTTACTACTCACCATTAGCTCCACTTCGCCGTCGTTGAGACTGGAACCGCCCTGAGCTCTGTCGTTGAGTACCGCGAACTCCTGTCCCTTGGTCGTGTCCCTGATGAGTATCTTTGACGTCACAGGGTAATAGTTGCCCGCTGCAGGCTCCGCGATGTCCACAGTCCAGGTCGGACGGAAGTCTCTCTTTCTCTCCAGCATTTCCCGTCCATTTGAGTCCGTGTAGAAAAGTCCGTCAGACGCCAAGTCTGTGCTGAATTTGTTCACAACCTCCTTGCCGACGCCATCTCTAGTAACATGAGGAGCAAAAGTTTTAGTATTGGGAACAAAATATCATTATAAAAGACGAAACACAAATCTTGTTCCTTACTGGTAACACTGGTCACCAATGATTTTGTTAAATGTACAATATTATTTCTGCTGTTCCTTATGTAAAGTCATCTGTTGATTCCAAAAATGAAGTCAGAAATTTTCTACTACTCAACATTTTTTTTGTAATCTTAGAGAAATTGATTTATTTTTGTTGCTATATATTATAGTCCTTAACATACTAAGGGAAATAAAATATTAATAATATTTCATTTCATTGCTTTAACAATTGACTTACAACTTTAGATCATTGTTGTCTGTGAAGTCAGAATTCATAACAAAAAAATATTCCTCATAAGACTGCGAGAGTTAGTATTCATTTTCAGTTGAAATGGAACTTGCAATTATGAAACAAGTTTCATAATCTGTGTTTTCTTTGACCTCATTTTGTGGTAAAAGTATCTTATAAAGTGAACATACCGGTAGTGTACCTCGAAATACTATGTGAATTACAAGCAATTTTTGTTACGTTTGTGGTTAATTAACTTTGAAAGTACACAGGTGAATTTTACTACACTAGTTAAAAGAGATTGCAAAATGGATGAGGACATGAACTGGGCCCCTGAAATCTGTTATGCTCCATATAATTTTATTAGCCTAACTGGTTGGCTAAAAGGATTCCGTCATATGCCTTTTCCAGTTCGAATGATATACCGGGAACCTAAGATGATTCAACAGACTGTTACTTTCTAGAAACCACAGATCACAAGATTACAGAGAACTTGTTAGTGAGCTGATTCAGAACTATAACAAGATGGGGTGTCATGTATCTATCAAAATAACTTCTTGGATTCTCATCTATTTATTCTTTCCTCAAAACCTTGGGGTAGTGAGCAACGAACATGGGGAGCGTTTTCATCAGGATTTTTCTGAAATGGAAAGGGGCTACCAGAAAAAATGGAGCCCAAATATTCTGTCAGACTACTGCTGGACACTGGAAAGAGATGTTTCTCAAGCGGAGTATAGTCTGAAATCTATTTCACACACATTTTACGTAAATGAATACGATTTTAGGTAAAATATTACAAGGTAATCAGTAGGCTACTAGAAAAGTCTGAATTACATTTCATATAATTATTAACAAACCCTGAGCGATAGAAAAATTTTGAAAACAGATTTGAAATCAACACGAAAAGTGCTATAAGAATCACTCATTATTTATCTTTTAACAAAAAGTATGTTTAATTTTGTTGACCAGTGGAATTTACGCTTGTGTTTCAGAAAGGCAAAAAATATTCGGTAGTCTTTGTTGTTTTATTTTTCTCTCTCTTATCTAGTCCTTATATGGGTATCGGTCCTATACACTGGCCAAAATTTCTCTAGAAAACTTCTTCCCTATAAGGACTCGAAGAAACGTTAATTCCAAATCGCTAATCCAAGGTATGTTTCTTAGATCAGTGGGCTACTGCTCGATACTTCAAATTTTGTCCTTTTTTTTTAATTTTTAATTATTCCCGTTTCTGGCTACCACATAGGAAATGGAAAGGTGTGCAGAATTAACGCTATTTGAAAACACAACTTGAATGATCTATTAAAATATAATTACAGTATTTGTGACTTACTCTATTGGAATTGGTCCCACCAGCCACGAGAACTCCACGTGGTTCTCTTGTTTGTAAATGCGTATAACTTGACTGACCCAGGGTGAGAAAGTTTGATGTATTTCGTCCACGATGTGACCTTTAAAAATGAATGACAGATAATATGAGACTTCAATACATAATTAAAAATCGTTATCTTGTAGTCTATGTTAATTACAATTACGATATTACTAATAGAGAGCCTCGCATTCGACTTCCTGTCGGGAATTCACGTGCGATTCATGCATGCATGGCTGACGTAAGTTGTGTCATTATCGATCTGCAATCTCCCGGATATTCTAGTCACAAAAGTTTCATTAATATCAGCAATTACACAATTATATGTTTATTTCATAATAATTAGATCTACTAGCCTGTGCAATAGGAAGTGTTAAAATAACTGCACCCCAGAATTCACATATTTTCGATATATACATATATATTCTTTACAAAATTTCATTCAGACACAAAATCTATCCCTCCGTAATCTTTCTAATTCTATTCCTTGTATCGTCTTCAAGTTCGTTTGTAATGTGAGAGTTATTCCTGTATTACTTTAAAGATACAATATGTTCAAAAATATATCGCATACAATTACTAGTACAGATATTTTAATTGTGAACTGATCAAAGACAAAATGCACATTTTCAGAAATAATTTTCCACAGCACATATTGCCTGGAATTATCTCGAATTAATATTAGATGATTTTGAAAATAGAACGATTTCTACAGAGTTTTGAACCGCATGTTCTCCAGACCTTATCATTTGCCATTGCTAGTTGTAGGAAATCTAAACTATATAGTACCTATATGGAAATAAATTTCACACATATAATTACATGTTATTTTCTTACTTTTGTTCTTTCCTAGATGTATTATGTTCTATTAATAGCAATGTAGTAATTTTGTATCATATTTGTTGAGTGGAAGAGAAGGCCGAATGGCCTTAACTCTGCCAGTTAAAATAACCCATTATTATTATTATTATTATTATTATTATTATTATTATTATTATTATTATTATTGCCACTCATGGTTAGATATTTTACAGTTCCTGATGATTTCAATCTGCTGAAAAAATATACACAAGATTTTGGAAGTAGAAAGTGAGTGTTACTTGAAGGATAATACCTGAGCCAAACACTCGCAGAGGAAGTGGAAAACATGTTTCATGATGGTGAATAGGAAAGAAAACTCAACGTCAGTAAATGTTTGTGTTTTATGCACAACATGCCTTAATAAATACTGTACTCTAAATTAACACCATTAGAATTATGGCTAGCAATACAGCGGCCCAAGAAAGTTTGACATGTTCTTCGAGAGATGCCAGGAGTGGTCAAGATAATTTATACTTCAGACTTACGAGCAGAAGATTTTCATATTCAGATATTGCGTCGTAAATTTAGTCCTTCATGGTACCACAGAAGAAAAAATCAATCGGTGTAAAGTAATGTGAACGTGGATGCCAATGAATAACTAGGGATTTGTCTGAAGTGCAGTACCGTATGCTTGGAACAGTATCTGTGGCACTAAGTTTTGATTACATTTGACTAGCTACAAACACTTTTATAAATTAAGTAGTGAAGATGATGCAAATCTAGCTTCCAGTTATAGCTCTCTATGAAGCTGATTTGAATAATTTCAGGAGGAAAAAATTGTTCTGGGTCCAGGTATCGAGCCAGGGACCTTTAGCTGAGCGCGCCAACGCTCTAACAACTCAGCTACCCATGAACGCATCAAACAACAGCTGAATTTTTTTCCTTATATCCATATACCTTAAGTGGACTGACAAGTCATCAGAAATCCAACACTGAGTGTGACTTTAATTGTGGTTTTATGTTACGGAACAGTGACATAATTACATTATGCAAATCTCGCTTGATTTTAATAAATATGATGTATACAGTACGGTGCGACCTGTTTTTCTTATTCTTAAAATTCTTAGTCTTATCGCCACTTTCTGCCCTTAGATTTTCCACACAAATTACTTTCTTCTTTAGGTACACTTAGGCGTCTATAATATGGAGTCTTTATTTTATATAGTAGAGAATTTTGTATTATATCAGAAGAACGTACGTACATTTTCGCAAAGTTATTCGAAACCGTGACTAGAGTTCACACACTTCATATGTAGCAGAGGCCACATTACTTCTAGGATAATATTTATAGTTATAATTTTCAATCAGGCCTACACGTACCTTTGTAAATTTTCCACGTAGCTGAAGTTGCGATTGTCTGAGGCACAGAAGATATGGGGCGGAATATATAGGCTCCAGAAGATCTGTGGTCAGCGTTATCGTTTTCTCCTATGTAACCATCGTAGTAGAAGAAATTCTGGCTCAAAGCAATTTCCTCGCCATTTATAGTTAATGAGTCCACCAGACCAGTGACGTTATCTATAGTAACTTGCAGGAGCTGAAACCATAAAACCATCACAATTATCGCCACTACAATTCACATATTTAAGGCTAATTGCCTACTACTGTTGACTTATAATTTGAATTTTCTGCAATTAAATTTTTAATATAGTAACATCCAGACTTCAGTGAAGTTGCATTTGTCGATTTTAAAGATTCTTTAGGCCTTGTAAATCGAAACAAGTATTTGTTACATTAACAAGTGATCAAATTCCAAAATCCATTATTGAATATAATTTTAAGCTATACAAAGTATCTAACTTTAATTTTAGTGAAAATTAGATGTAATTTATCTAATTAGAGAGAGATGTATACTAGCGTAAGGTACTAATGTGTACTTTTAGTCCTTTTATTCAACATGTAAATGAATGCTGTTATCGAATGTTTAGCTTGCGAGATATGATTATATAAGTACATATAAATAGAAATGAAGCGTAAGTTACAAATTGAAGTAGCAATTTACATTCGTGAATGGGGCGTCTGAAGCTATCATCGCTTGATGGCAGTATTATCAATGTGAATACAAGCGAAACAAAGAAGCAGAAGTTGCAAGTTGTTAGCATATCTGCACTAGTGTACAGATCTCGGATTACCTACATCTCTGCCGGTGGATGACCGGTAAATTTCAAACGGCTTATCTTTCACTTGTTGGCGATATAGCATTTAAAAGTATTGCGAACTTCTCTTTTCCTCCTCCTCTACCGTAAACGTGACGTTGCACAGAGGCAGAGATATAATCCGAGATCTGTACTATTGGCGACTTCATCTGTGCATTGATGCACGCTTTGTTTCGGGATGGTAATGATGCACCTAAGACTCATCATCTGTGACTATCCGAGCTAGCATACTGTCCCTTTCTTCCTGTCTGCTGGGATGAAATCTTCGACCTGTTGCACGTTTGTCTCCGTCACAATTTCCACTGGCCGATCGACTTAATGTTCGATACTTTCCCATCCTTCAAAGAACCAGTACACTCAATTGAAGACAACATGATGTGCCAGGAAAGACTTACAAAGTGTGGGAAGCATTTCTTTATGAATGTCCTTTGCTGTCAGAACTTTCGCCGAGAAAAATCGCACAACGGAGTACTTCTTGAGATTGGTACAGAGATCACCCGCTATTGTGTAACTGCTGCTTCTTCGTTTCGTTTATGTCGCTTCTCCGCAAATTGATCACCTTGACACAAGGATAATATTGTCTGTGATAGTTCAAAGCGTCCTATTACTTACTTACTTACTTACTTACTTATGGCTTTTAAGGAACCCGGAGGTTCATTGCCGCCCTCACATAAGTCCGCCATTGGTCCCTATCCTGAGCAAGATTAATCCAGTGTCTACCATCATATTCCACTTCCCTCAAATCCATTTTAATATTATCCTTCCATCTACGTCTCGGCCTCCCCAAAGGTCTTATTCCCTCCGGCCTCCCAACTAACACTCTATATGCATTTCTGGATTAGCCCATACGTGCTACATGCCCTGCCCATCTCAAACCTCTGGATTTAATGTTCCTAATTATGTCAGGTGAAGAATACAATGCGTGCAGTTCTGCGTTGTGTACGTAACTTTCTCCATTCTCCTGTAACTTCGTCCTTCTTAGCCCCAAATATTTTCCTAAGAACCTTATTCTCAAACACTCTTAATCTCTGTTCCTCCCTCACATCCATACAGAACAACCGGTAATATAACTGTTTTATAAATTCTAACTTTCAGATTTTTTGACAGCAGATTAGATGACAAAATCCTATCAACCAAATAAAAACAAGTATTTCCCACTATTTATTCTGCGTTTAATTTCCTCCCGAGTGTCATTTATATTTGTTACTGTTGCCCCAAGATATTTGAATTTTTCCACTTCCAAGGATAAATCTCCAATTTTTATATTTCCATTTCGAAGAATATTCTGGTCACGAGACATAGTCATATACTTAGTCTTTTCGGAATTTACTTACAAACATATCGCTTTACTTGCTTCAAGTAGAATTTCTGTGTTTTCCCTAATCGTTAGTGGATTTTCTCCTAACATATTCACGTCATCCGCATATACAAGAAGCTGATGTAACCCGTTCAATTCCAAACCCTCTCTGTTATCCTGAACTTTCCTAATGGCATATTCTAGAGCAAAAAAAATGTAATTCGCTACTTATATTTGAAACTTACTAACCTGTTTACTTAATATTTAGATTGACTGATTTTTTGTAGATAATATTATCTTACTCGCGACTAAAGACAAAGACAAAGTTTAGTCCATAATTCAAAATGAGTCGCATGTATATATTCTGTTTAAGTATGCAAGGATGAAACAAAATTAATGTCTTTCAGTGGCAAGATTCCTGTACCAAAGAAAATTTCAATAAACGAAAAAATACATAGCCCAATTTCAAATATAGTGTTTTCAAACTTCCAGTGTTGATGGAACTAAATATTAAATGATAATAATAATAATAATAATAATAATAATTATATATATCGAAATCATATATGGCGTAATGAAAAGTGTTGTAACCCAAAACCCGAACCATATTCATTTGCACAAGACTTTACAAGATATATTCTTTATTATAGGAATGAAACCTGGAATTTACGGAAAAATAATGAAAGGAAAATAAAGCTTGTGACGTGAAGTTCGTATCAAGAAATGATAACATTGTACATGAGCTCGAAATGGAACGAATACTGGAATATAAGTATCAAAATAACTGGCATGAACATGTTAATCATTATGCAGAGGAAGAATCCCAAGAATAATTTATATTAAATTACAAATCGCCGAATGAAAAGTTGGGAAGAAACTTTCCTAGACTATAACTGTTATTTTAGTACTAATACCTCTCACGGTAATGGTGGTTATAACAACAACAACAACAACAACAACAACAATAATAATAATAATAATAATAATAATAATAATAATAATGAATTTGATAGTCTTCGTAAAGAGCACATTTTCTCTTCCCAAGTAGTCTATCTCGTTTAAACTGTTACGATTTTTTGTTCTTCTAGTGATACATTTATAAGAAATTGCAATTGAATACCAAAGTCGTGAAGTTTTTCGTTAACACAAAATAAACAGAAAAATGTAGACTTACAGAATCGCCAATAAATGTGTCGGCGCTAGGCTCCACCTCCACGAAGTCGTCGCTGACTCGCACTACGTAGTAGGAACGGAAGCCGAGAGGTGGCAGGCTCAGAGCACGGAATGCCAATTCGTGCGTTGCAATGCTAGAATCTCGTTCAGGTAACGCCAACACTTCGTCTGGGAGGGGAATTATCTGGAACGGCAACTCCGCACCTGCTCAGAACGTTATGTCGTATTATTGCTTACTGTAGTCGCGAAATACGATGAAAATAACACAGCCATCAGTAAAGTTTTTAAGGGCCGTATTCATAGACATTTTTAGCGCGGGCTTTCGGTGGATTATCAGCGTTTTTCGTATTCATAAACCAGTGTTAGCGATAGGATATGATTTGAATTCTGTACTAGTAACCAATGGATAGCCGGGGCTAGCTTAGTACGCTCGTAGCGCGTGCTGCGAAATGTCTATGAATACGGCCCTAATAGACTAAGAGTACATGGTTATCTAATGATTAAGATGCGTTACCAGTTCAGTAACATCAAATTCATTGAGCATTTGAGGTCAGCGTGAGTATACTTTTGCGCGATTTTACTTGAAAATTTTCACACTAATTTCTGAAAGAGCACAAGCTTTACTTCAAACAGATTTTTTTTATGCGTCATATGGATTATTGTCCTTTCCTTAGTTTTTCTTTCTATGATGACCACATGACCAGGAAAAGCCGTTAAGTCTGGTTCACAATAAACCGGGAACGGAAACGACAACGAGAACGAGAACGGAAATATTGTTAAAATAAATGTATTTAAATATGAGCATTCACAATTATAACTGTTGTGAATGCCCACATTTAAATTCATTTGTTTTAACATTATTTCCGTTCTCGTTCTCGTTGTCGTTTCCGTTCCCGGCTTCTTGTGAACCAGCCATCATTTGTAAAAATCCATTATTGGTTACAAAGATATGAATTGTTACGGCATAGGACAAAGAGTTCAGTCCTCAAACATACAGAACGAGTCAAACATAAGTTATCGGTTTTTGTACCGAGTCAAAAGGTGTTCTTCGACGGGCAGCGCGTTGGGTTTCCAGGTTATTTGTTTCCTCTTAATCCCAGAGCAGGACACAAAGCGCGGATTTTCCTTGTTAATTGTTTGCACTAAGTTGGCGACACAATTCTGATGACACCTTGCAATGAAAATCTCAGTGAGTTTTCTAAACCTTACTCAGAAGGACGTATTTTAAGCATACTTAAATACAAAGTACAGTTTATTCGTATTTTTCTCATTTAAAACTAGTTGCAGACGATTTCATACGTGTTGTGTTTACGATTAGGACATTTTTTCTTATGGAGAGCAAAACACGTTTCTCGTTACCAATTTAGTAAAGTTACACACTATTTTGATGTTGTACAGTCTCTGATAAACGCTGCCTATAATGTCTGACAGGCAACGAAAAAATTGCCGGTAGAATGAGGGAGAAAGATACTTGTTAATCAATCAATGGCGGAGATCACATTCCAAGCTTGTCTTGAAGTTGAGCGGAGGTAGAACGCTTCAGACTGCCAGTCAGACATTGTTTACTAGATAAGGTGTTGCATTTCACCTGCAGCTGTGATCCAGTTTATGGAAGCAGTCAACAGTCCGAAGACAGGTAACCGCAATAATTTGTCTCGTATAATTATTTTGAAATGGAATGCAAAGGGAATTCGGGAGGGATGCACTACGACCTTTCAAAATCTATTACGCTAATCCTCAAGCTAGGCGCATTCCCAAACCCACACCGGCTGACTGCACTAAGGTTTGCTGTCTATCCAGGTTTCGAACACGCAACGCAACTCTTCCCTAGGACAGCCGCTCGTGCGTTGCCAGCCGGCGTGTGAGGAATGCTGTGGATGATGACGAAATGCACAAATGTTGGCGGAATGATGTAGATACCTAGTATGGGGAAGCGGGAGAACACTGAGAAAAAATCCAACTGTGATCTTGTCCGCCAGAACTGTGACAATGTCTTTTTCAATGGAAAATTCTAGGCTTGACCGGGACTTGAACCCTGACCGCCTGCATGACAGGGTGGAGGTCTTACCATTCAGCCACTGCAAGGATTATAATTATTTTATTTTCTTATTGAGTTTTTGTTTTCAGCAATATCTCATCTCACATTGTTCTGAAACGTAGAAATACGAATATGATAGATAACACTCTCCGTTTGAAAATTCATCCATCAGTATCTCCTCAACCTTTAAATTTTAGGCATAGGCAGGTTAAATCGATGTAGGGTAACCTAAACTACATTATTCGGATGTGTTTTACATTCCTTCTGAGATATTCTGTATATTTGAAATACAAATATAATTACGTAACATAGGTTTTATTTGAAAAAAGAAATAAACGGTAGAATTAAAAATGATATCGGATTGTATTGTACCTTGCCGAAAGGTGTACTCTAAAAGGTAGCCAAAGTCCACCGTTGTAGCTGAGGGGTTAGCGAGTCTAACTCCGAACCCAGCGGTCCCGGGTTCGATTCCCGGTCAGGACGAGTTGCCCGGGTGAGGTTTTTTCGGGGTTTTTCCCTCACTCCTATGGATGAATATCAGGTAACTTTTTCAGACGATTGGAACCCCACTCATCTTCGCCACTTCCTTTCCTCCTCCATCATCCCGTTTCTGGTTTTTCAGTTCTCTCTACAGGCGGCCTCCTGAAACTGCTGGTTCTCTCGACCGGTCACCGTGGAATGTAGTTCAGCGGCGTTGGATGATTCTGCAATAGTACCCGAGGCGGAACTACTCGGGGGAGGACCGACAGGGTGACCTTGGGGGAATTTGCCGAAACAGGAATGGTATAGGCCTATGGATTCTGTCGGCTGTAGGGACCGGTCGTTAAGGGAGTCATGTGGTTAGAGCGGTGCGCGTAGGGGTTATCTAGCACGCAACTCATTCCATAGCTCGCAGTGCTGGGCCATCCGTGCCCCCAATAGATAGCCAATTATGAGACTTCCCAACACGTGTATTTCTTCACTCCTAATTAAGATGGATAAGACAACATGGAACTCAAGCTTGACTTCCTTTCCGAAGGATGCAATGCTCAGGATTTTAAGAGCTTAAGATTTTGAGACAACAGACTGCTTAAGGTTGGTTTGTAACTTACCTGTAGGGTCTTGAACGGTGTAGGTACCTGATGGCACAGGGAACCTGACTGAGTAGTCAAGACTGTGACTGAGCGGGTTGTACACGGTTACGAGGAATTGGCTTCCGCCTCTTTCAGTCACATGACATTCACTGATGTTGAACAAGAGGCAGCTGTGTATCTCTATTGGCGTCGTCGTAGGGTTCTCCATCAGCTGACTACCAAACAAAAAGAACATTACTACCATTATGTCTTTGCCTTTGAGTGAGTGAGTGAGTGGGAAGAGATATAAAATATATGCGAACACGCGTCCTTGCAAGGGAAATTGAAGGGTTCAGAACCATAGTGGGCCAAGCGCCATTTACTTAAACCGTAGAAAACAAGGGTTAAAATGAAGTTATTACCATAATTCAATGGAAACAAATAGCAAGTAATATAAAGTATGCACATTGGAACTAAATGATATGTCAATCTTCATTAAATTATGGTATTCACTTAACTTTAACCCTTGCTTTTTCCGTTTTTAATAAATAGCGCTTGGCCCACTATGGCTCTGAATCCTTCAATTAGGCCTAACAAGAAGTGTCTTTATGATCGTCAAGTCTGTTGGACACTTGTTTAATTTTTTTTCCAGTTGAAGGAATATTAAGGAATTTTGAAAGGGTAAAACCCAAAATGAACGTTTCAGTTTTCAAATTTTTTTCTATTTGATTCATCTTTCCCTTCCTTTAATTTTCCTTTCTTTCTTTCTTTCTTTCTTTCTTTCTTTCTTTCTTTCTTTCTTTCTTTCTTTCTTTCTTTCTTTCTTTCTTTCTTTCTTTCTTTCAATTTAGGCATACCTATTTGTTTCGATTTTCTCTTTGTTTACATTTTTTCCCTTTGTTTAAATTTTTCTCTTTATTTCTGTATTTCTCTGTGTTTTATTTTTTCATCTTTTCATTTCCTTCTTCGCTTCAATTTTCTTCTGTTTCTATTTTGATCTGTGTGTCACATTTGTACTGTGTCAATTTTTCTATTTGTTTCAACAATGATCTCTTTCAACTTTGTGCTGGGTTTCAATTTTGATCAGCGTTTCAATTAGCTCCATGTTTTAGTTTTCGTCTCTGTTTCAATTTTTGCCTCCGTTTCAATTTTCGTCGCTGTTTTAATTTTCCTCTCTGTTTCAATTTTCCTACGCGTTTCAATTTTCTTCCTTATTTCATATTTTACTACGTTTTATTTATCCCGCCATTTTTTACATCCTTTATTAACTTTATTGTTTTCATTGAAAATTTGCTTTGTTGTTTTTATTTTGTTTTATTTTATTTACCGGCAGCTATTTTATTACTCTTAGCATTCAGATTTTAATTTTTTATTTTTATTTCCTTTTGTTTTAAAACTACTATCTTACTCTTATTTCTCCAGTAGGCCTATATGTTTTAAATATAATATCATGTATATTTCGTTTTGCTGTTTAGTTTCCTCTTCCATGTTTCCACTCTATTTAATTCCTGTAGTTCTTATTAAAAATATATTTCCTACTTTTTCACATGTTCATTCAACTGTGTATTTGCTACCCTTAGGAAACTATTTTTCTTCTATTTTTATTTTTTTATTTGACTTTACTCTTAAATTTTCATATCATCTTTTATATTTAATTCAAGTTCCTTTTCTTTTTTGATTTGGTTTTCTATTAATTTCAAATTTTTCTTATTTTTTTCAATTTTCATTCTCAATTTTTTCTTGTCTGCTTAATTTATACTTCTCTTTTTATTATATTTATTTTCAGTGTATCGGATAAATGACTAGAAAAAGTGGTAGGTCCACAAGTTCTCTTCATCGCTAGCGATAATCATGTGAAAATGATCTGAAAATAGTAACGCGATAGTGTAACTTCAACGCCTTCACATTTAAAATTAATCTTGATAAAGAATGAACCTGACTGCGCAGTTTGGACTCACTTGAGAGCAGTCTCTACGGACACACTCGCTTCGTCCATCGCCCTGTACTGTAGTCTCGCGTAGTCGCCGGCCACGTGTTGCTTCTCGGTGCCGGTGATGGCGTCGTGGTGCTGCATCACACCCATTGCCTCCCGTAAATCATCTATGGATGAATCTCCTACTTGTCCCAACAGCGTCATCGCTTCTAGTTGTTTCGCAACCTCAGGAAAAATTTGAAGATTGCAATAAGATTATAATCCAATAATATTTCATTTAAATATTATACGAATAATTTACTTCTACAGAGTAAAGGCTGATTCACAATAAACCTGGAACGGAAACAGCAACGAGAACGAGAACGGAAATAATGTTAAATAAATGTATTTAAATGTGAGCATTCACAATAGTTAATTGTGAATCCTCACATTTGAATACATTTATTTTAACATTTCCGTTCTCGTTCTCGTTGTCGTTGTCGTTCCTGTTCCCGGTTTATTGTGAACCAGCCCTTAGTGAATCATGGCTTCACCGTCACGTTGCACGGAGAGGAAAACAGAGAGACAGGGCAAAATTGAAATAGAGCAAAATTTAAACACGGGAAAATTGAAACACAAAGCAAAATTTAAACAAAAAATAAAGTTCAAATAGGGAAAAATTGAAGAAGCAGAATTTAAACAGAGTGAAAATTGAAACAGTGAATTTAAAACAGATGAAAATTCAAACACACACCATAATTGAGGTATTCATTAGAATTGAAATACAGTGGAAGCTCTTACGTTCGACAGAAATCAAGTATGACTGCTTGCGTAGGAGAATTAGACACGCCCCTATGCGGGCACTAAGAAATAGGTTTGCCATTTGAATGGAAATTGGTTCTGTGTCTTGTAGTGATACTTTTGTTAAAGGAAAACAGGATATTTTATTAACTAGGCCATTCATATCGATCACTGATTTTAAATTAATGAACACTTCTTTTTCTGTTTGAGAATTGTGCCGTTTGTGAGACGCTACTGTCGAAACACACTGTGGTATTAGAGGCGCATACACAAGTCTCGGGGCGGGCAGGAAATGCAAGTACATTACCGTATTCGTTGATGGACAATCAATAAGAATTTGCATTCATTTCACCTGTCACACCCACTAACCTTATTGGACTGGACTTTCAATTCTGTTTTGTCGAATTTAGGAGAGTCCATTGTACACATCAAAATTGAAACACACATGAAAATTGGAATACAGATCAAAATTGAAATAATGAGAAAAATTGAAGTGAAGTATGAAGTTGAAGCAAAGAGGGAAATTGAATAAAATAAAAGTAAAACGAAGAGAAATAGACTGAATGACACAAAGAGGAAAAAGAAAAGGAAGAGGAAAATGGAAAGAAAGAGGAAAATGGAAACAAATTGGAAAATGGAAACAAATATTAAATTGGAAACAAAGAGGAAAATCGAATCAAAGAGAAAAATGGAAGCAAAGAGGGAGGAAAATCTAAACAAAGAGAAGGAAAAATCTAAACAAGGAGGGAGGAATATCTAAACAAAGATGTAGGAAAATCTAAATAAGGAAGGAGGAAAAACTAAACAAACAGGACGATCGAAATAAAGAGGAAATGGTAACAAAAAAGAGAAAATGGAAACAAAGATCCAGTTGGCTCATCCAGTATAAATTTCTGTTACAATCCAGCCCGCGAACTCATTTCAGGCGGAGCAATAATAATAGGCCTACTGTACATGCACAGCTGTATGTTTATAATATGATGGTGCGACAGGCGACAAGAAAATTGATGCGTGTCGGTATAGCCAAGTTTTGTTCAGCTTATGTATTCCTACTGAATATGATTGGAGCTTAATATTCTAGGCTACATTCTAAATGTCATCATATCGAAACCTTTATACTAAACTGATTTCTCTCTTCGGTCTCCAATATTATAAATGATATTCTAACGTCTAATAAAATATTGGAAACTTCTTTTAACCTTCGAACGGTATTCATGGGTAATGTTCGGTCTTGAAGCATCGCGCATTCATCCTAAATAATATATGTTATTTTTAATGACTTTTTATTTATAAATTATGTTATTTGTGCTATCGATATATATTTGAAAACTCTTTATCGGAAGCCAAACCTTCCTTCCCAAACGCCGGATAAAATTTTTTTATGAAACATAATGCATATTTTTGAACCTAGGGGCTGTAATATTTCCTGTGAACAATATTAGTCGTTACCTGCAGGAAGTTGTTGCCCAGTCTCTCGAAGTATTTACTGGCTGGTCTAGAGGTGAAGTATCCAGTCCAATATGAGTGGGGATCACTTGCGTAGGGGAAGAAGTCGTCTTGTTTTGTGGTGTAGGTCAGACCAGCGTCGTTCACAGCTTTCAGGTAGCAGGAGGGCGTGGAGTAGATCACATTTAAAGTGCTGTCTGCTGCATTCACATATCTGAGAAGAAGCGATCATACTCATAAGAGACAAGAATGTTCGTATATTTTGCACGTTATCTTGAATATTGCAGCTGCATATTTAGTCAAATTTGTATAAACTTTTTCTGCAGATATACAGAACTTGTTACTAACAGACACAAAGCTACTACTACTACTACTACTACTACTACTACTACTACTACTACTACTACTACTACTAACTGGATTTTAAGGAACCCGGAGGTTCATTGCCGTCCTCACATATGCCCGTAATTGGTCCCCCTATCCTGAGCAAGATTAATCCAGTCTCTACCAACATATCCCACCTTCCTCAAATCCATTTTAATATTATCATCCCATCTACGTCTTGGCCTCCCCAAAGGTCTTTTTCCCTCCGGCCTCCCAACTAACACTCTATATGCATTTCTAGATTCTCCCATACGTGCTACATGTCCTGCCCATCTCAAAAGTCTGGATTTAATGTTCCTAATTACGTCAGGTGAAGAATACAATGCGTGCAGTTCTGTGTTGTGTAACTTTCTCCATTCTCCTGTAACTTCATCCCTCTTAGCCCCAAATATTTTCCTAAGCACCTTAATCTCAAACATCCTTAACCTATGTTCCTCTCGCAAAGTGAGAGTCCAAATTTCACAACTATACAGAACAACCAGTAATATAACTGTTTTATAAATTCTAACTTTCAGATTTTTTTGACAGCAGACTGTTTGATAAAAGCTTCGCGACCGAATAATAACAAGCATTTCCCATATATATTCTGTGTTTAATTTCCTCCCGAGTATCGTTTATATTTGTTACTGTTGCTCCCAGGTATTTGAATTTTTCCACCTCTTCAAAGGATAAATTTCCAATTTTTATAGTTCCACTTCGTGCAATATTCTCGTCACGAGACATAATCATATACTTTGTCTTTTCGAGATTTACTTCCAAACGTATCGCTTTACTTGCTTCAAGTAAAATTCTCACATTTTCCCCAATCGTTTGTGGATTTTCTCCTAACATATTCACGTCCCATATTTATTCTGTGTTTAATTTCCTCCCGAGAATCGTTTATATTTGTTCCTGTTGCTCCCAGGTATTTGAATTTTTCCACCTCTTCAAAGGATAAATTTCCAATTTTTACAGTTCCATTTCGTACAAAATTTTCGTCACGAGGCATAATCATATACTCTGTCTTTTCAGGATTTACTTCCAAACGTATCGCTTTACTAGCTTCAAGTAAAATTCCCGCATTTTCCCTAATCGTTTGTGGATTTTCTCCTAACATATTCACGTCATCTGCATAGACAAGCAACTGATGTAACCCGTTCAATTCCAAACCCTCTCTGTTATCCTGGACTTTCCTGATGGCATACTCTAGAGCAAAGTTAAAAAGTAAAGGTGATAGTGCATCTCCTTGCTTTAGTCCACAGTGAATTGGAAACGCATCTGACAGAAGCTGACCTATATTGACTCTGCTGTACGTTTCACTGAGACACATTTTAATTAATCGAACTAGTTTCTTGGGAATACCAAATTCAATAAGAATATCATATAAAACGTCTCTCTTAACCGAGTCATATGCCTTTTTGAAATCTATGAAAAACTGATGCACTGTACCCTTATATTCCTAATTTTTCTCCATTAGAGTAGGTTTCAGGAGTAAGCGCCTATTCTAAATTATATCTTATGGTTCCGTCTGTTGACCCTAATTACGTGTCAGATGATCTCTGAAGTATTCTGTATAATATTAAGTTCACATCATGAAGTGAACAGAAGTAATAACAGTAGTGAAAATAGTAGCTGTTGTGGTGATGAAGAATAACATTCAATTTCATGAAATAATAAACTTACTTGATCAGTTTGTCGAGATTCTTAAACCAAGTGTTTGCATCTTGATAATTGAAGTCTCCGCCCATCGTCAAAATAATGTTACTAGAAGTGTAGTAAGAACCTTGAGTCTTGACAAAGTTCACAAAATCTTGGACCTGAAAACGATTTATCAGATATTATTATATGAACCTTTGTAATTTTACTTCTATGAGTCCTAATGATATTATTATATGGAAAGTTGTAGTTTTACTTCTATAGAGACCTAATGATATTATTATATTAACAGTTTAATTTTACCTCTGTAGAGACCTAATGATATTATTATATTAACAGTTGTAATTTTACTTCTATAGAGACATAATGATATTATTATATGAACAGTTGTAATAAATTTTAGTTCTATAGAGACCTAATGATATTATATGAACAGTTGTAATTTTACTTCTATAGAGACCTAATGATATTATTATATGAACAGTTGTAATTTTACTTCCATAGAGAGCTAATGAAGTCACTGTTATGAATTTACCTTCTGATCTACATTGTAGTCAGGACTCTCCACATTATCAATGAAGGGTTGATCATTACAGAGTATATCGAAGCAAAAACCTCCAGGAGCGTTGTAGAAATTGTATAGTACACTTGTAAACAAGTCTGCCGATTCACCTGAAATACGAAAAAAAAAAATTATAATTATCAAATTCGGCACACAATTTTTTCATTATACATGTTGAGCATTTTGAAACTTACTAGTTTTTCCTATTGTGATACTGTTATACATTTCTGTGTATGTTAAATAAATTTATACATTATATTTTAATTTTAAATCTCCGTTACCTCTCTCGTCAGGCACAAGTACGAGGCTGACAGAAATCTGTCCCGTGCACAGACTCGCAAGTACACACGAAACGGTAATACTTATGAGTAAGAAAAGAGAAAGGAAAGAAAGAGAGATTTAAAGAAAGGGGAGATAATATAATAAACAGTCGAAAGGTAATATTTACCTTCATTTATAAACTTTATTAAATAGATATTATATGGAATTTGTTTTTACAAATCCGCACATATTACCTAGGCCTATATGTATAACGGTATAACGTAATCATTGTTAATATTAGTTTCTATTTGTGAAATACAGAAACGTATATTGATATATAAACGCATGCTTCAATTTACTTACGCGTAATAAATGTTTTTATAAAAAGGATTCTTCCCACTAGTACCTGAAGTACAATGAAGTGTTGCTCAGTAATTGTAGTGGTTTAGTTGCTTCATTCTATATAATAGACGATTCCTTTCAGCAATAATGGACTTTCGTAACAACGCACTGGCACTAGTTACTCCAGGAGAATTTTTTTAAGAAATAAATTTAGAATATATCGGTGTTATTGCAAATTTAATATTTACGTTAATTTTGATTTACAGGGAAATATTAACAACCCATTGACGCTATGAAAGGTACGTTAAAGTATCTGGCACATGATTTGTTCACATAAAGATAAGAAGTTTTTCTTTAAAATTGATATAGACAGTAGCAGTTTAAGGTGTATTTTGTACGTCCAGACTGTTCATCTGAGGGGTTATATCGGCATTCCGCGGACTTCCCTGATCAAAGGAGGCATAAATAAACACATAAATAAATAAACCTAGCAGTTCTGTTGCTTTTATACGCATCAGAAGTACCTATGGGAGTTTACAAAAAATCAGAGAAACGTATGGAAATCATGATAAAAACTTATCAAGTCAACTGCATCATTTATACAGGGACATAATTTTATTTTTACTTCAATTTTTATTGTACCTGAGTTTTTTAATGTGCCTACTTCACTCCCACCCCTTCTACAAATGAAGTTCCAACCGTTCTTCACACAGAACCAAGGCCGCATATGCAGTCAAAGTCGCCTTACGGTCATAGTAAACATTACAGGGTTAGTGAGTGTAGTACGTTCCAGAAATGTGGTCGCGTTTTCCAGTGAAGAAAGAGCTTTCAATATTGAACCATATTTTCGCACAGATACTGGACGTCCGTTTTGTTACGTGGCATCTCGGTTTCCCCCACCTGCTTCTGCTCGCCCCTCTGTAAAGGCTAGTGAATGGGCTGCCTTAGCTCTTTTCTGAAGACATTTTCTGTTAGGAATTGGACGTCTATGTAATATTGTACAGCTGTTTAAAATAACTTAAATAAAATGGCCTCGTTAAGTAATTAACTATTACGTGATTTCCCCCCTTTCTACGACCTGCGACATAATCACTTGGGCGGACAGTAGATAGCATGTCTGAGTAATTTTATCTCTTCGGATCGGACAGAAGTGAAGAAAGTACGTAATGTGCTCTTGTATAGAGTAGGTACGGAATTATTTAAACATGAGTTACTGGTACAAAGGAAGACATTGGAAATTGGAATTAGGTACAATAGTCTATATTACGACAATATACACAAAAGAAATGAACGGCCACCATTTTCAGAAATGTGCTTAAATATCCATATTTTGACCATTTTTCAATTTAAATTCACTCTCTATATTATGCGCTAATCTGCTCTAGACAGTATAATATGCACTGTATAATGAATACGTCCGCATGGATAGCTCATTTCATGAGTAAATTCACTTATTGTTAATACTATACTGTATTTTGATTAAAGAAACACCTAATGAAAATTATCAAACTCAAAATCGTGATATTTCCTAGGTTACGTAAGTGGATGAACTATTTTTATTCTCTCCTATACCTAGTAAAGTGATTTGTTTGTATTTTACGCCAGTATCATCAAACTCCGGTCGTGTAAGGGGGTAGCGAACGGTGTTTCCCTTTCTCAACCGTTATTCCAAAGGTATAGCCAGGTTAAAATTAGAAATGTTAGTAAAAATAAAATGATGTTCCGGTACTAGAAGAATGGTCTTCACCAGAATACTATATAAGTAAGATGTATGCCTGAACACTGGTAGATAGGTCATTGGGTCAATCGCTTGAAAAATGAAGAGACTAGTTCTGAAAAATCTTGGAACATTGAAGACGAAATTGAGCTTTTTATTAGACTAACCAGTGTTATGAAAATAATGATACGATGATAATGATGATGATGATGATGATGATGATTATTCATATTTATGGAAAGTGTTCGAATATTTTTCACTTTGTTCGAAATGTATGCTTTGTTTTAATGTCTCTAACTGAACTCAATTATCTTACCGAGATTGGGACTTCCCTCCCAGATCATCTCTGGGGTCTTCGTTTTGAGACGATTGTCCTTGTCCTGGTAATCAAGGCGGGCAAACAAAACACCGTCGTAACCCATTTGAGCAAACAAAGAAGCCATCTCACGTGAATGACCGAAAGGATCGATCTGCCAACCAATATGTGGACGCCCGCAAGCTCCAAAGGTGTCGTTCAGCTTCCTGGAGTACAACGATAATTTGTATTACTTCGCCTGATTCTTGATTGAGTCAGTTTGCCGATGTATTTTCAAGATAAGGTTATTGAGTCGAAACACAGTCTTTGAGATTAATATCAACAGCAAGCTGTGAGTAACATTTCTTCATATATTTTTTAGTTTGCGAGATTCAGAACTGTTGACTGAACAAAACAAAACAAACAGTATTTTTATTTCCTCTTCACTCCGTTATCGTCAAAATGATAGTCAAATCATTTCTAAATAAGCAATGTAATCTTGAATACATTTACAGAGATTCTAATTTCTGTTATGTTGACAGTACGTAGAAAAACTTCGTGAGGGATTATAAAATGAAGGACTTATTTATTTATTTATTTATTTATTTATTTATTTATTTATTTATTTATTTATTTATTTATTTATATTTATTTGTTTGTTTATTTACTTATTTATTCACTCAGTCACTCATTTATTTATTTATTTATTTACTTACCACTTATTTATTTATTTATCACATTTATTTATTTACTTATTTATCTACTTATTTATTTATTTTTATTTATTTATTTATTTTTATTTATTTATTTATTTATTTATTCATTTATTTATTTAATTAAGCGGCAGGAAGTCAAGAAGAAAATGGAATTTGAGCTCTTTTACTTATTGCCGCTAAAACCACAAGAAAAGAAATAATTTCTTTCTCGATTTTTGGATCACATCAAATTTCATTTATTAATCAAACATTTTTGATAGGAAATGAAATATCCACAATAAAATTCTTGATATTTACCAATTCTTATTTATTTGTATATTTACTTATGTATTTATTTATTTATTTATCTATTTCATTGTTTAGTTAGAATGTGGACGTCAGAAACAAATTTAATATAGGGGAGATTTGAGTAGTATCGGACATCGGGTAATATCGGACAGTGCGTTTCTTTCATTTACCACCATATGGAAGTACCTGAATGACATGGTTACGTTTCTGTATGCGATATCACAGAATCGTAACCATGTCATTCAGGTACTATCATAGTATGGTAAATGAAAGAAACACGCTGTCCGATATTACCCGGTGTCCGATACTACCCAACTCTCCCCTATCAAACATACCATGGAATCAGCTATTGTATAGCGATGGAGATTGGGCTGTGATTTCCCCTTTTGTTCTGCATATTACAGCAGTTGGTTTCTGGAATACGTATATGTCTGATCTTATTGCGACCGACCCTTGTGTATGCCTGGTACGTAATGATATTTTAATGGTTTGTTCTTGCCCCATTTGGGAAGTGTATAGCAATGGATGTGCGCGTGTGGGTTATTTAAGTGTTTTTGCCATATTGTTTTTTGTTGTAACGGCTTTTTCTTTTTTATGATTTAAGTCATTTTTACTTGTTACCTATGTTAATAAATTATTATTGTTAAGGCAAATGGTAATTTCTACTTATTTCCTATCATCCGACAAAGTTTTCTGACTATTATCCAGGATTTATGGATCTTATTGAGGGAATAGAAACACAGTGCGTGTCAGATACGCTTGCCTGTCTCTCGTACGCATTAACATCATGTACGTGAACTCTTTTATCTTCGAACTTATCTCTTGATTATTAAAATAATTATATATTTGTGTTACATTTGGAATTAGATTGAATTTACTCCAGAATATTAATACTAGAAACGGTATTACCTTAAGCCCCAAGTAAACTGATCAATAGTTGAGTAGTAGTGGCTCGCAGCTTCGTCGTTCATGCTCCAGGCACCTCCGATGAACTCTAGACGTCCTTCGTTGACTAGGTCTTTCACAGTTTGCTGCATGTCTTCATCCTGCTCTACCCACCACTTCCAGAAGAAGGCTGTCTCCACATAGATAAACCTACAACATTAGAAACATTTTGGCGTTGCTCTTTAAATTTTAATTTCAAAGTACTCGCCTAAGCAACTGTATGTTTCTGCGGTCACTAGGTCACCAAGGCAACTGTACGAGTACAGTATGTTTCTGCACTTACTCAGTTACCAAGGCAACCATATTTATTTGCGGTCTCTCGGTCACCAAGGCAACTTTATGTCTCTACGTTCAGTCGGCCACCAAGGAAACTATGACGTGTTTTCTCTCCGGTCAAGACAACTCCATATTTCTGCGTTCGCTCGGTCAAGAAGACAAATGATAGCCCTGGACTCTTCGAGTATCTGGTGACCGTTAAGAAGACACCGAAGGTTATTTTTCTTGCTGGACTACAGATTGACGTGAAAGGAATTAACTTATCTTACACTTACTGGTGATGTACACATAATGAACCGATTATAAGCCGAGTTCAGAAACACTTATATCAGATTTCTTTTCTGTCACCTTGCCATTATTTCTATTCTTTGGATATTTATATTTTATTGGTCATTTTACGACGCTTTATCAACTGCTACGGTTATCTAACGTCTGAGTGAGATGGAGGTGATAATGCCGGCGAAATGAGTCCAGGGTCCAGCGCCGAAAGTTACCCAGCATTTGCTCTTAATGGGTTGTGGGAAAGCCCGAAAAAAACGTTACTCAGGTAACTTGTCCAAACCAGGATTTCAACCCGGGCCCGCTCGTTGCACGGTCAGACATGTTAATTGTTACTCCACAATGGAAGACTCTATTTGTGTCCTTCTTCCGTTCTCTATTTGTCATATAGGTTACATGAATTTTTTCCTCCTTTCCTTCCTTCAATTTTCTTTCTGTTTTTGTTTTTTCATCTTTCCCTCTTTTCCCGACGTTCTTTGTGATTATTTTTATATTCATCACATATTATTTATTTACTTTAATGACTTGTGTATTTATTTAATATCTACTTAAGTCTTTACTATTTTTCTCCCAATTTAATTGTTTATTTTCAAACTTTTGGTGCTGCTTCACTCTATATTTCTCCCTTTTCTTCTTCACTTATTTTGGAGACGAATATATACAGTAAAACCTGTATTAAACGACCACTGCTGGTTCCATAAAAAATTGGTCATTCAGAGGGGTGGTCTCTCAATAGGGGCAGTTATTTTATATAAATAATGGGTTAAAACGTTTTTATGTTAAACCAATAAAAACGTGAATAATATTGCTAACACTAAAACTTGAAATCAGAACTTTATTTCTTATTTTACGTTATTTTTCTAATTTTCTCCTTTGATTCCAATTCACAAAATCATAAACCGAACTCTGCTTAACTTTTTTACATTTCCTTTTTCAATCTCATTTTCAAAACTATTCTTTAACATGTTAAGAAGTTCATTTATATGTTCTCTATTCATACAGACTTTCAGTGGTGCCGATTGTTGAATTATCTCAATATTACTTAAGACTTGTTCTAGTAACATTTTTCGGGTTTAAATTTTCTCTTGACTTCATCCTCATCATCGGTGGGTCGATGATAGGATTTTTTAAATAGGTAGAAGGAAGAAAAAATAAATTATTGCACTGTAACTAACAAGTAACGATTTGATTTTTAATGTACGAAACGAAAATTAAAACCGTCATACGGCATGAGAAATCTTAACTTCCGAGAAACTGTTAAACTGCGGTGCAAGCGGTCATTGTGACTTTTTCGTAGCAATTCCCAATATTCATTGAGGGATTAAGGACAGAGGTGGGCATTCAATGTGAATACGGTATAACTTAACAACTTTGCCAAACATCATTTTAACTTCTAGTACTGTAAAAATATATTGGGATTTATTTAGAATACAGTACTGTAATAAAATACTAAATGGTAAATTTTTAAAATACAGTATGGTCTTTTAAAAGGGGTAAAATTAAGTAAATGGCTATTCAATCACTGGTCGGTGGTCGGGGAGAGAGGTGATCTCTTAAAAGGGGTGTGATTTACATTGGTTTTATGGACTTTTAATTCGGTTCTTTAGAAAATCGGTCTTTAGGAAGAGTGGTCTCTCAATAGGGGTGGTCTTTCAAGCAGGTTTTACTGTAACTAATTTTATGTCCAATATTAGTATTTGAAATTAAATACTCTCACAGAATTTATTAGAGATATTTAATACATTTTACTCAATATATGTGTTCTTCAACCAGTCTCCACACTACTGACTAAACATACAAATATTCAGAATATTCTTTCATCTCTCACTTCCTTGAATTTAATATAATATTATTGTTGAAATCTTTAACATCCACTCATTTACTATCATTTCTGAAATCTTTGAATGATTTGCTTAGCTATTTATGCTATTGAACGCAATGCCATCTGTTGAAAAGCTTATGGGAAAATGCGAATTTGTTGACAGGTTCTCAACTTAACAACTAGTTGCACTTCGTTTCTTCCAATGTACAGAGCAGGTGAGATGGTCTTTTCTGTTAATACTCACCGTCTATCTGGATTTGCGACCAGAGAGTCCACTACAGAGTCTATGATGTACTGCACTCCAGCATTCTGAATGTCATTTCGACCTGAAATCCAAGTTCATTACCTCAATTAATGTTCAGTATTGTTCCCGAAATATGTTGAGGTTTATGTCACCAAAGATATACTCACTTCCGTAGTAATATTGGTCCAGGGTCTTCAGCCAGCCGACGTCATCATGCGTGTGTGCGACGAGATGGACGTTCAGTTTGGTGGGATCCACATTGTGACAAGACTGAAAATTTAAACATGAACAACTCTTCCATGAAAGTTAATGAAAATATAAAGAAAATAAAAATAAACAGAATTAAATAACATGAAAATTATTTACCACTAATTATCAGCTCTGCCACTAGAAAAGTCAAATGGAAACTACTGCATACTTGAACAAGAATTAGTATAGAGTACTGAGTTAGTAATATGTTGCTAAAAATATTTCCCTACTATTGATGGATATGACAAGGGAAACGAGCTATTGGGATGTTAAATTCATTACTATGAAACAGCAACATATTGGCCGAAACAAAGAAATCATTTATAAAGCAATAGTGGAGAGTATAATGCTGTACAGAGCGGAGACTTGGACAATAAATAGGGTATAAAAAGGAAAATTAAGAGCCACTGAAATGGACTTTGGGAGAAGAGCAGGTAGAAAATCAAGGTGGGAAAAATAAGGAATATAGTAATAAGGGCTATAATTAATGTACAAAAATAGTAGAAATTATAAATGAAAATATTACAATGGTACGGACATGTAATGAGAATGGAAGATGGAATAATACCGAAGGACGTGATGCGATGGGGACCAGAAGGAGGAATAAGAAAGGAAGACCAAGCGAAAAGTGCAAATCAAGCTTTCAGGTTGATTTGAATAATTTCGAAGGAAAAATTGTTCCGGGGCCAGACATCGAACCCGGGACCTTTGGTTAAAAGTACCAACGCTCTACCAACTGAAAAATTTGATAGGTGTCTGGTAGAGTTCCCGGGTAGCTCAGTTGTTAGAGTGTTGGTACGTTTAACCAAAGGTCTCGGGTTCGATGCCTGGCTCCGGAACAATTTTTCCTTCGAAATTATTCAAATCAACTGTACAGGAAGTTATGCTTGAAAGCTTGATTTGCATAATACACGTCATTTTTCGTTAACAGAAAACGACAATTTTAGTCACACAGAGTTATTGTGCACTCAATGTTGGTTGCTTGACGGATGTCAGTCCACTTTGAAGTCTGTGGATATAGAGGGAAAAATTGGATCGGTGTCTAGTAGAGTTCCCGGGTATCTCAGTTGATAGAGCGTTGGTACGTTTAACCAAAGGTCCCGGGTTCGATGTCTGGCCCGGAACAATTTTTCCTTCGAAATTATTCAATCGAAAAGTGGATGGAAGGAGTGATAAGGTGTATAGGGCTGAAATGATTACGATATGCAGATACATTGGGTAGGGAACAGTGGAGGAAGAAAATTAAATGAACGATATATCATGGTTTACAAGTGTGTTTTGTTGAGGAAAACTACAGCATTGTAGAAAATTCTAAATAAAAAAAAAATAAATAGATACTTCCCACAGTGAGTAGTGAAGTACAGTGTAGGATTTAAAATTGTCACTATTCTTATATCCACTACTTTTTAAAGGCCTAAATAGATACATTTTACCCAATTCGCCTTCCCTGATTATGGAACCGAAATATATCTAAAAAAAATTATGATTATACAGGGTGGAAGTGAAATAGTCCTGCAGATTGAAAGGGACGATACGGTACACTTAAATGAATAGAAAACTTATATTACGTTTAGTGATTAACTGCACGGTTAATTAGAAAATCAAGTTGGAAGTTCCAGCAGTCTTGCAACCTCGCCGCTAACAGTACTCGTTCGTTTCGTAACGTAATAAAGATATAAGAGGTGAACGAACTCAGCGTACGTGAACTGTCTCGCGTCCCTTCTCTAGCTATAACGTTGCGATGTGGTTTCATCATTCAGTGGCTTGAAATTAGTGTTTTTTTTATTAAATTTACACAAAAACCATTCACGTTAATGAAATACGACAGAGGGATAAATGACAAAAATAACGATCCAACTTGCAGTAGTTACCGAATAAGAGGGAGTTAAACATTAAGGAAAAAAATTTTTTCTTTTTTCAGGAAAAACTATGAACTTTCCACCAAATACAGTCTTTTGTTATATACAACATGAGCTATTCGCTCTAAAAATCTGCAGGGTTATTTCACTTCCACCCTATCAACGAATCACACATTGCTAATGCACTAAGCCGAAAGCTATGGTTCGCGACAAAATTTTCGCTACGCTCTTATCTGTGCTGAGGACGAATTAAAACTATAGCCTCTTATGGTCTCTGCTACAGATGTGGAAACATTTTGTCCCGCTCAGCAATATAATTACGTTCATCACTGTACATGAAAAAATGTAAAAAAAGAAAAACGCAAAAGTGTCGCACACCATTCAAAATCATAAAAGGCTGCTTACTTAAATAATTACTTACTTACAAATGGCTTTTAAGGAACCCGGAGGTTCATTGCCGCCCTCACATAAGCCCGTCATCGGTCCCTATCCTGTGCAAGATTAATCCAGTCTCTATCATCATATCCTACCACCCTCAAATCCATTTTAATATTATCCTCCCATCTACGTCTCGGCCTCCCCAAAGGTCTTTTTTCCTCCGGCTTCCCAACTAACACTCTATATGCATTTCTGGATTCGCTCATACGTGCTATGTGCCGTGCCCATCTCAAAAGTCTGGATTTAATATTCCTAATTATGTCAGGTGAAGAAAACAATGCGTGCAGTTCTGCGTTGTGTAACTTTCTCCATTCTCCTGTAACTTCATCCCTCTTAGCCCTAAATATTTTCCTAATAACCTTATTCTCAAACACCCTTAATCTCTGTTCCTCTCTCAGAGTGAGAGTCCAAGTTTCACAAACATACAGTACAACCGGTAATATAACTGTTTTATAAATTCTAACTTTCAGATATTTTGACTACACGACAAAAATTTCTCAACCGAATAATAACAAGCATTTCCCATATTTATTTTGCGTTTAATTTCCTCCCTTCCATAAAACGCTGCTAATTGTACTATATTAAATAAGTGTATCATAAAACAATAAGAGGAGTACCCTCACATCGAACAGTACTGCCATCAGTATTATCACAATATCTCAAGAATCATGAAGTCCTCACCTCGTATCCGCATACAGCCCTTGCCGCATGTTGAAACCTGGTGGGCATTGCCACACAGGAACCAAGGATGAGCACCAGAAGTGAGCTGTAGAGCCTCAAGTCTCTCATCCAGGACGCCATGTTGCGCTTTCAACACTTCAACCTCTACTGCCAGCAGATTACTGTAATCAGATATATATGTTCATGTACGATGTCGAACTTTGTGTAGACTTATCTGTCGGAATCCAAAACTGTATCACACTATCAGCTTATCTCAAGAGCAACCTACTTATTGCGGTATTTTCATTCAATTAGATCATGTACGAGAAATATGTAATAGAGTGAACGGGTATCTTTTCTTCACTTGTTAAATTAGCCTATTACTTTCTTAGTTACTACGTTGATTTATGCTGAAATATCACCATTATTATTATGACTGTCATTCAGCTCCTTGGGGCAAGATAATGGTAATCATAAATTGATCTTGAGAATAAATTTAGTTTGTCATTACTCATAAATAAATTTTATAATAATAATAATAATAATAATAATAATAATAATAATAATAATAATAATAATAGTTCTGTATGGTTGTGAAACTTGGACTCTTACTTTGAGGTGTCGTGCCCAGGGGATCAGAATGTAGGGGATGATAAGATCGGCCCGTAGGGAGTCTAGGTGGATGGTCTATTAATTTTAGTATCAATGCTAAGGATCTCAGTGAGTTAAAATAAAATCAGATTTTTTAGAAGAGGAATGTGGATGTTACAGTCAGAGAGCGAAATCCGTCAAAACCCGACGTTTCTAGGAAATTATAGCTCTGACAAAGCTCTCTAGGTAATTCTAGTTTTCACTTAAGGTAAAGTTGCCTATTTCCGTGATATCCCTAATCCCGTGATACTTTTTAAAAATTGAATGTGAGTCATAGCTTTACCCTTCAACAATAGCGCCAGACATCTTTCTCGAAAGTGTGCCTCTTTCGTTTACTTTTGAGACATCGGTGAACTTCATAGCAAGATACCGAATCCCGTGACATTCAGTGAAAATAACGTATCAAGGAAATAGGCAACTTTACCTTACGTGATTCAGTTTCATCTAGAAATAACCAAGGCTCTTTAGGAAACCCCAGTTTTGATTAATGTAATTCAGTTAGATCTAGAAATAACTCATTGTTATTAGTAAAAACCCGTTATAATGATTTCAGAACGCGAAATCCCCCAAAACCCGAGGAAATTTTAGTTTCCATTTACTTAATTCAGTTACATCTAGAAATGACGAATTACTAAAAGAACATCAGGAAATTGATACTTGCACGTGAACATTATTATTACTATTGGCATTGTTGTTGTTGTTGTTGTTGCTATCGTTTTTGTTGAAACACAAAATAGTTTTATCACACAAATTATTATGTTGTGGGATGCTTACAAATTATTAATTTTGTTGCTGAATTACGAATAATTATGTTACAGAAATCACAAGTCACTTGTTGCGACAAGCCATGCTGTTATGATATTTAGAGTTGCAGAGAATTTTCTTTTTCACAAACAAGCACCACTTCGAAACACAATTTTTTTTTTTTTGCAAGTACAGCGGACGAACCCTTGTCCACTTCCGATGGCTTCTTTCTTTGCTGAAGTCCTCGGCGAAATTTCTGCATCCGGCACCTGTTCTCTTGTCAAGAAAATTTGAGGACATAGAGTACATCAAATTCGGATGTGAGAGAAAGAAATTATGTACCGGATGTTGAAGAATTTAACTACACTATCCGTTTTTAAAGTTCAGTCAACCTACCTGCAGTAAAGTTACAGTCCGCGTCACCGTTTTTGGCGTGTGAAATAAGTAATGGCAACGTTAAGTGCGAGTGTTTTACATATGCCGCAGCCAGTCTGACAACTGTGTTTGGCAAATGGCTGATGTTACGTGTATAGGAATTCTCAGATGCACTAGCAACATACTCACAAACTGGGCACTATATATCTAGGACACACGCCAAAAACGCTGGCGCCAGCTGTAATTCAAAATTTCATCCTTTGTTCCAATTCTGTACAAGTCGTCATTTCTGTCAAGCACGACTCAGATGAGGTTTCGTAAATCGGCTTTCCCCTGTCGATATCCGGAATAAGTATTATGATGTAACTTCCTATAGCAACTGGAGGAAGTGTTGCATCTTACTTGAAATCGTTACAACGGCTTTTTACTAGTAACAGTGGATTATTTCTAGATCTAACTTAATTCTATAATCTTAGAAATATACGCATCCTATTAATTCTATAAGTCAAAACTAGAATTTCCTAAAGAGCCATAGTTATTTCTAGGTGTAACAGAATTACGTAAGTGAAAACTAGAATTTCCTAAAGAGCTTTGTCAGAACTATAATTTGCAAGAAACTTCGGGTTTCCACGGATTTCGCCTTCTGACTGTAAGATAGACACAAGGATCAATGCAGTAACAATCAAACTCAATAATAAAATATTTAATGTAATAAAAATAATGTAAAAATCATTAGTAAATTAAACTGATCATAGCAGTTGTATATAATAAATGAAAGTTACTGATTCCACTCACAAGTTCAGACTGTACAGAGCGTAAAATATTCTTTACTAAATAACAATTGTTTAGTTCCTCAGGCAGTATGTTTAACACACAGCTTTACACTGTGATCTCACAATTCATTTTTGATTTTTCACATAGATCAGTTCAAGATTATATACTTATTTTAAAGTTTTTCAGTCATATGGTTTATAATTTTTGCAAATTATTATTACATCTTACAGAAGAAAGTTTATGAACGTTTTCTCCTATACGGCATCATCAGATATTCAAAATATTTCAACGAAATCTAAACGTAAGTCCATTCAGATATTCAACAGTAATAAGCATAACAATGATTTAAATAATTGATCATGAGTTATATGTAAAAAAAAAAAAAATCTGATGTTGGTGTGAGAAATGTGAAAATACAGTATAATATTTTACCGCCGGTTTATCACCAATAGGAGATAAAGATCTTAATACATAACAGACATAGCTCAGTTTAGGATTATTATATTGTATGTGTAGTGACAGTTGTGGCGGACAAAATCGCAGTTGCGGTTTTCCTCGGAGTTCTTCCGTTTCCCCATAGTAGCGATCTAAATCTTTCCTTCAATATTTGTCCATTTCGTCATCATTCCAGAGCATTCTCCGAACGCCGGTTGGTGACGCGCGGAGGGGGCTGACCTAGGGACGAGTGGGGTTGCCGAGTAGGGGAGAAGTGGGTACAGTGAGACATTCTTTATTAGATGGTAAATTTTGATGCTGAAATGTTTGTAACAGTGGAGTTGTATGTTGCATGAGTAAAGTAACAGTATTTTCATACTCGATTTGATTCTAGTTATAAAGGTGAGTGATGAAAAAAATAATTCTTAATTTTTCACTCTAGAAGTAAAATTTTGGCTTGTGTTTAATGAAGGTTATATTGGATATACAAATTAAATAGAAATATGAATGTTTTGTTACCTAATTCCATGGTATTTGACGTAATGTTTGGCAAAGTTTCGTCTTTCTTGTTTTGATTTTTAAAGTGATGGCGCCATTTTTAAACGAACTATGCGTAAAGGAACAGTGAGATATGCCATTGAAGGGTACACTGAGACGTCTCACTGTTCCCATTTACCAATGATTTGTAAAAATAAACTGTAATTATATTACATTTACCGGTAACTAACATTAAAAATGAACATACTAGTAACCAATTTAGGTACTATAGCTTAAAATAATGGATACATTACATTTTAATGGTTTCTTAAATAAATTATTCACAAAATTTAAAAATATATTAAAAGTAAAAAAGAATTAAATTAAATTCTTATAATTATAAGCTTTGTTGTCACCAAAAATTCATTTTATTTTTTAACAAAAGTTTGAAAAGTCATGGAAAATTCACTTTTCCAAATATTCCAGATGTTTCAATGGTTTCGAAGTCAGACATCAAAATGATTCTAAATAAATCTACAGAACATGGCAAGATAAAGAGACAGCAAGCTTTCTTTTCTTTTGAAATAAATGTAAATCATTTCAATGTCCATTAATAGACACTGGTGTCTCGCTGTACCCTCCTGAATGGGAACAGTGAGACATTTGCATTTTTTTTTTGACAAACACGCATTGTATATTATGTCCTTTATCTATTAACATTTCTGTTTATGTATTATTATACTCCTTGTTTTAATGTATATTTCTATTGTATTTGATTTTAAAAATACTTGAAATTTCACTTGCATACATATATCTTAATATTTTGTGTCTCGCTGTACCCACTACTCCCCTATTCAGCGAACCGTGATGTCGTCAGCCGGTGTGGGTTTGTGAATGCGCCTAGCTTGAGGATTAGCGTAATAGATATTGAAATATTGCAGTGCTGGGTCGTAGTGGCCTTCTCCTAAGATTCCATCCTATTCCATCCCTATATTTTATGTCTGTTTTCCAGTTCAAGTGATTATCCAGTTCCAAACTAAGAAATTTGTGCTTTTAAATTCTTTGAGTTCGGTTCCATTTAATCTAATATAGTAGGAGGATATGAAAAGAAATAGGCATTTGCCCAAAATATGATAAAATAAAACAATATAGAAATAGATAGAGAAATTATTTATTTACAGAGGATGGATAAAACTCGTCACTCTTAAATGACATGATTATTAACCACATGGGAGAAGAGACGTTGGAAGATCGATGAAGAGATGGAGAAAGACATGACGCAGGAACAGGAGAAATTTCCTCATCCATGAAGAGATAATGATGATGATGCAAATCTAGTCTTTCAGGTAAAGCTTCCTGTAAAGTTGATTTGAATAATTTCAAGGGAAAAATTGTTCCGAGGCCGGGTATCGATCCCGGGACCTCTGATTGAACGTACCAGCACTCTGCCAACTGAGCTACCCGGGAACTCCGCCCGACACCGTCTCAACTTTTCCCTTTTATATCCACATAACTCGCGTGGGCTGACGAAATGCCAGAGACCCACATCGAGTGCACACTGCACACAATCTCTGCGTGACTTGGAATTGTGGTTCAACCAGAGGTCCCGGGATCGATACCCGGCCCCGGAACAATTTTTCCCTTGAAATTATTCAATGATGATGATGATGATGATGATGACGATGATAGGAAAACCAATGATTATTATATGTGCCGGTGCTAAATTTAATTACACAGATTTTTTAACATTAATTGAACTGCACTGAACTACTCATTCAATACACAAAAGATTATACTAGAAGTTTCTATGGTGTGATCATTAGGAGGTGGATGTTGATGACCTAGAAATCTACTTAAAATGATCATTAAAATGCCCTTAAACTAATGGAAAAATGACATACAATTAAAAGAAAATGACATTTAAGTATTATTCACCGTACTCGCACCACACATTCTTAAAAATGTCACCTTGTTTCAATGACTGCCCTGCAAATCTCGGAGAGAGGAGGCAACTTCCTGGAATTTGGCTAAGATAAAGGAAAAGAACATGCAACAAAATGAAGGTTTCAAGGAAACACTATAGATTTTAATGAGAATTTACAAAGGTTTTCGGGGTGGTCCATGTCATTGCGTTCATTCTCTGTCTCCTTATGTTACCAAATCTTCCAGATGAGGGAGTGTGAATGACAAAACAAATTCTGGTCGCAGCGTGTATTCTTGCAATCCTTGTGTTAAAAATACGTCTACTACACTAGACATCTCTTTCGAACCATGTTGAGGATACAACGTCCTATCCAGGACATGGTGAAAGTTTCTCCCCTTCCAAACACAGATTCTAAAGACACCCTCGTACCGAGAAAAGAACAGTAGCAGTCAAAGTCCTCACTTAAACTAGGCTGTTGTCAAGCATTTTATATTAATTCCGTTATGTGAAGTGAAGCCTTCAGTGGAATGAGGGATGAACTTTAGATTCTGTTCCAAACTATAAAACTCAAACTTCACTGTTATTCACTTATTCAGTAGGTAATTACTACTGACCTATTTGGTTAGAAAATAATTTAACAGACCTATCGGTAAAGAAGAAAGTAAAATGCATTCCAAATGATCTAAAAGTTCTTCATAGTATTAAAAATGACCAAAAAAAAAGCCGAAGAAAATATAAAAATGACCTATTAGTTCAAAAACGTCAAAAAATGCAAAAAAAATTGCAATTTAAAAATTACTTTTTTACGTTGATATTAACATAGAAAGGATTTATATATTAATAGGCAACATCCTAATGTGAAAAATAAGATGACTTTTCATCAACATCCGCCCCCTAGTGATCATATTGTTTACTTGAGATAATCATGCTTGTATGGCTTGTAAGTTAAGATTGCCTGGGATAAATTAGCAAGTAACATACAAAAGAAAGGGTAACTGGGAAGAGAAATACATGAAAGGTACGCAAACACTCTTCCTTGCGAGATAAATTGGGGTTGAGAGGAAGTGTAAATGTTTGCCCAAGCATGTTGGCCACTCGTCTCACTCCGACTTCCTCCGTTACATTTAAATTATTTATATGGCAAATAAAGGATGGAAATAGACGGAGCGCGTGGAAACTACGAAGTATGAAGTTCATTAGAGATGAACAACGATCGAGAAAGCGAGACTAACAGCGCCCGCAAAGCCAAAAACCCGCACGACAATGTTGTATACGTCGCGTCGCAGACGTAAAGACTGCTTGTGAGTGTTTCGAGACGTCGCGATTGAACACTGCCGAAGTCCTGAACGTCAAGCAGCTTTGAATCGCCACACTTGTTTATAAACTTTATTTTAAATTATGGCTTATTTAACGACGCTCGTAACTACAGAGGTTATATCGGCGTCGCCGGTGTGCCATAATTTTGTCCCGCAGGAGTTCTTTTACATGGCAGTAAATCTACTGACATGAGCCAGTCGCATTTAAAAACACTTACATGCCATCGACATGGGCTGGGATCGAACCCGGAACCTCGAGCATAGAAGGCCAGCGCTATACCGACTACTCTACCGAGGGCGACAGTTGTTTATACCTGACTGAACTTTTATCTACTTTTTTGGCAACTGTTAATGTATAAACAATCAAGTAGCCTATTTGAAACATTATCTCTACCTTTCAGTGTATACTAATCCGTTCTCCAGTATTTTTATTTAATTACTAGGCCCTTAATAAAAGGCTAAAAAATTTATTTTCATATGGTTAAGATCAAGTGTGCAATCTCAAGTAAAAATATATTAACGTTATGTTTTATGTTTCTTAGAAATGCAAATTTATTTTAAAATTGTTTTTTTTTTTAATTTATATAACCATAGGTAATATTACATAATAGAACCAGAAAATATTGATAACTAAGATTCTGTTCTGTTTGTCTTTTTGTCTTATTTAAACATTTATAATGTTATTTATTTCAATGATATATGTTATTCAATGTCACGAAATCTTTCCACGTCGACCAAATGTTATTTCGAGAATGACGAGAGAGACTCGAAGCGCACGAGAATGACGAGACGAGACTCGAAAGACAAATGTAACGAACACAGCGAGCGAGAGCGGCAGTTATTTTTGTTCATCTCTAAAGTTTATCTTATACTTCTATCACCATGGTCCCGCAAGTAAGTTCATCATGATAATGATTTACTTTTCTGGTTTGAAATAAAATCTTGTTATGTTTAATGCAGAAATTAAAATTGCATAGCTTCATATTTGCATACACAAAGTGATTTCACTCCCTATGTCTTATAAATTATAATTAAACAAAATGAGCTTAAAACAAGAATATTATTAACATTACATAACAAATTAGGCCTAAATATTTAATAAATATAGTATATTGCATTACCTACTGGGAAAACAATCATCATGACACTGATGTTTTTAATATTGTGCGAGTACTGTATAATATTCTTCCTGGGCGGTTTTATTGTATGTTCAACGTATCTTATTTAGATAAAAGATTGTGCGCTCTATTTAAAAATTTATCTTAAGAGCCTAAAGAAAACATTTCAAAGAAGAGTTTACTGCTCTAAAGCATTGTATTCCGATATTTGTGTTGAATGTAGAAAAATGTACAGAGATAAGATATGCGATCGAGTGCTATAGATGACTGTTTAAGATTTCTGTTGTTATGTAGACCTAATTCGGAAGCAACTATTTCATATTTTAATGCTTTTGTCTTGCTGGATTACTTTGTATTTTTCTGCAGACGACTATTTTCCCTTTTTAACGATTTCATTGTTTCTTGAATAATATTGAATGAAATTTAGGATCAAATATTAAACTATATTTTTGACAGATTTTAATATTACTTAGATGTGGATCAAAGCGTAGTAAATGAATTATTATGGAATATAATTAATACACCACAATAGCCTATAATGAAAAAATTAAAGTTTTAGGGTATTAAAGATGAGACGTTAGGTTGGTTTACATCTTACTAATGAAATAGAAAATAAGGAGAAATAAATATACCAAATAGTCACAAAGTTACTTATTCACAATTTAGAAACTCCCCCCAGGGGTCAGTTTTAGGTTCAATGTTGTTTCTAGTTTATATAATGATGTAGCCTTGACCATAAGGAATTTATCCCATGTAATTTTATTTCCAGATGATACAAGTGTGATTATTTCAAGCAAACAATGCGATCATTTTACAAACATTTCTAATATAGTGCAGAGTCTAATGAATGAATGAATGAATGAATGAATGAATGAATGAATGAATGAATGAATGAAGAAACAAAAACAAACATATATAATACAATTGATAAAATTACAGTATCATAAGACTCAGAAACATGTCATTTGAAGTCAAGGACAAAACTACATTTTACAGAGATGGATTTCTAGCGGAGATCAAGGAAGCACAAAATTATAAATACGCCTAATGTTACAGGAGAGAAGATGAAAATGCAAGGATTGCTGATTTAATCTATAAAAACAAAGCAATGAAGATGGTTTAATCACATGACGAGGATGACAGGAGACTGCCGAAGAAGGTGTGTGACCGGATTCCAAGGGGGAAAAAGGAAGAGGGGAAGAGCTAAATTGAAATGGACACAAAGTATAATTAGGACAATGAGAGAAAGAGGATTAAAAATTGGGTCATAGGAGAATAGAGAAGAATGGAGCCATTAAATGCCGATTGTCTGTAAAGGTGAGAGCCTTAACTTCTTGCCATCTTCTTGGCCTATTTGGCTTGTCGTGGGGTTGACTTTACCTTTACTTTAACAAAAGTCCCTTCAAAGGATTCACTTGTATTCAATATTACTTCATCATTCGATATACTCCCAATTATCCTCTTTCATCAAATAGTAGAACATTTAAAATATATAAAGAAGACGGAAAGTAAAAAGTATCAGCTTAAGGGTATATGTACGTGAAAGACCACAAATATTATGAGAAAATGCAGGCTCTAAATTTCTAAAATTTTATAAGAAAATAACTTGCAATTTGGACAGAAATTGCAAGGTACCACAACAAGACTTATTAGAACTTAAGTATCTAATAAAAGTAAAAAAAGGTTACTAATAATGTTTTTTTTTAGAATTCACTTTTTACTTTAAAGTAAATTTTCCAAATTTTGAAAATTTTCATACATATGTCATAACTCCACAACTATTAGAGATAGAATTCTGAAATTTTGTACACTAATTTAACATGCATTTATGCAAAAGGTAGACTACAATAATGTCCATTTCTTTGAAAATAGAAAAATTAGGTCACAAAACATTATGTAAATTTTAATATATTTTATATAGAACAAATAGAAATTTAATTGTATTAAAGTAAACAACTCTACATGTCTGAGAGTAGTCTAATTTTCAGAAATATGTGTTTATTACATGCAGGACAAATATTAAAGATGTCAGGGAGATCATAACAATGTTATGGTTACCAAATGATGTAACTGCAGATTTTTTGGTTTTATTTTTTTCATACTTTGATAAAACTGGTTTGCAAAGTATTATCAGTAACCTCTTTTATATTTTTATTCAGATATTTAAGTTCTAATAAGTTTTGTTGTGGTACCTTGTAATTTTTGTCCAATTGTGAGATCATTTTCGTATAAAATTTTAGAAATTTAGAGCCCACATTTTCTGATAATATTTGTGGTCGCTCATGTACATATACCCTTAACAATGCTTGTACACAGGTTATTTTTTGTTACGTTTATTTTTACACGTTTCAATTGTTATTAAATTAAATTCCTAGTAGTACAAATAAAGCAAAATCATATATTTTCTGATTACCACCAGACAGCAGATTTTCAGCCCCTACAACAAAACTTCACGTTTCTTGGAAACCTAGGAATAATTTTTGCTATATTAGCAATTGGTTTATTAGGTTTTGCGTACAGAGAGAGTGTAGCAATGAGGTCAGTGACCTCCACGCTACTGATGTACAGCTAACCTTGATTATGGGGATCGAATAACCGCTGTCTGATTATCACTTCCTTTGAATGCGAACACTGGCATTAGTTTATGTGGGGCACATAATTAAGATGTTTTCTTACAATTCTACGTATTGTATTATAACTCATATTTTGAAGATACCTGGACACTTGGCTAACACTATTAATTCCATTATCCCTGCTTATATTTCATTACTTGTCTGAAGCACCTCGGAAGCAGTAACATCATTGATTACCTTTGGTCTTGCAGGTTGCTTCTTATCACAACAGAACCAGACTCCTCAAACCACTTGGTTAAATTCCCGCATTTACGAATAGAACGTCGGTTTTCTCTTACATCGCAAAGTGTTCTAAATTTTCTCAGACCTTATGACGACTCTAACTGCTTTCATAATAACATTGGAGCAGCTGTATTCTCATATTTTATTATATAAAATTGGCTTGAAACTATAAAATCCATGAAGCAGTCCTAGTAAAATAATTCGTATATTAATCAACAAAATTATTATAGTTACAGAAATATGAAAATCAACAAATGAGAAACTCCATGATTTGTTCAACATAGTAATGTATTCGTTTCTTTTTTTTCAAGCATTGTAATGTTTGTAATGTTTTAAAATTTGGGATGGCCTTTGAATAAACCTACGAGTGATTATTGGTTATATAAGAGCAAATTAATTTGTTTTCCATTCATTTTCATTATCCATTGAAATCACGCATTAGGACGATGTCTTAAATGAAATTTTTATCGGTTATTTGATAAAATTTACTGATACAGGGCAATGTTTAAGTATTAAGTCTACATATCTCACATCTGGGACCATAATTCTTTCCTTAGTGCTATGACAATAATATTTCATGTTATCGCTATAACAAATGAGGAGGTCAAAAGCAAAGGAGTATAAGTGCACTTTAATTACTTTTGAGGAAATGTGGTTGAAAATGTTTAAGTTTACGTAAATTCCGTGAAGTTTTAATTTTAAATTTAATATATGACGTCATTAAAAGATATCTCTTTGTCACTAAGATTTTAGATGTTTTAGCTTGTCCTGGATGCACTTAACTTCTGTTTTTAGAAATTTACTTGTGCAGTTGTCAAAAAAAAAAAAAAAAAGTGGCCGCACTCGTCAACAGCGAATATTTTCTAAGTCCACTTCGGATCACGGCGATGTTACACGCGCTTGCGCTTTAGAAGCAGTTTCGGAACTATGGAGGCATTAGGTATCTGACAAGGGAACCTTCTATCATGATGAATTGAAAAGGCGGTAATGCCGCATATTTTTGGAAAGAGGAGGTAAAAGTAAGTCAGCAGGTGAAAGTTTTCCGCCTGAGCGCCATAGGAACAAAAGTTATGGGACTGTAAATTTAACATGACATTCTGTGACAAGTGACTCAATTGCGCACTTAAAGGTTAAAATGAAGTTGGTTTTTAAGTCACTGCATTACAAACTAGATTTTTGCAGCTGTTGTGCGTTTTAAATAATACTGCTTATTATCGCTAGAATGCGATCACCTACTTTTATTACGGGAAGGTAATTCTGGTGTTACAGTTACTCTTACGTTTCGTTTGTGCCACATACAGGATGGATCCGAAAGTTGTGGTTCAGATGCTGGTGCGCGAGTTTGGCACCAGTGACGCTAAACCGTCAGTCGTATTCATCCGGATGTTTCATCAGTTGAAGAATGAGTTAAAAGACGAACAGGAGGCCGAGGAAACGTACACGTCGCTCTTATTGATGAAACACCAGATTTGGACGTGGAAGATGGGCAGCAAGATTATGATGACATAGAAGACGTACTAATGACGAGACTCCAAAAAGACGGCCAGAAAGCGGAGGACGCTGAAGAGACGGAGACATCGCGTCGTCGCAAATCAGTACGTCTTCTTACGTCCCTCTTCTAAAAGAATCAGAACGTAGTCGACGACGATTACAAGCAGAAATCGCTCGACTATGCAAACGATAGTAAGCTGAAATAGACGATCTTTCACCTCTGTAAAAAAAAAATCGATTCCTTCTCATCACACGGAAGATGCATTACGATTACGATGAAAAAGTGAAGAAGAAGAAGAAGAAGAAGAAGAAGAAGATGATGATGATGATGATGATGATGAAGGAGAAAAAGAAACCTAGAATGGCAGATAATAATGCCATGGTTCTGCAACATTTCAAAGAAATGTCAAGTACGAACGCTGTCATACATGACAGAACTATCAGGCTTTGGGGCATACAGGTGGAGGCTCAAATTGATCCTGACGACCGTCTTAAATTGAGAGCTTCTGACTCTTGGGTATGGAAATTCAAGCAGCGGAATCATAACGTTTCTCGTTCTGTGGCGCATAAAGTGAGTAGAAACTTCGCAGAAAATAGACAGAGGTGAAGCAGAAATCAGACAGCTTCGTGTCCAAGATGAAGCAGTTGTTCATCGATCATAGCTTCACTCCTCGCTAGGTCTTCAACACTGATCAAAGTCGATTTGAAAAAAGAGATTCACTCCGGACGAATCTTGCGTTTCAAAGGAGGGAAGAAATTTTATCCCACATTAGTATCAGAGTCTGCGACAACGCACTCCTACATGATTATGCCAGTCATTTCCATGGACGGACAAATCTCCTCCCCAATGTATCTTCTGTCAGCCGATTCACAGAAAATATTCCCTAAAAATAAACTTGCTGACTCATATAGCATGAAATCATATGCTTCTGATTCAGCGAATATGCGGAAGGCAGATATGAAGGATATGCTTTCGCAAGTATTTTCGCCCAGAATTCCTTCATTGCATGAAGATCGATATCCATAATATTTGCAAATCAGATGCACAACAGCTGCAATATCTCGTTTGCAATGCAGTGACTTCAAAAGCAACTTCATTTTAACCTTCAAGTGTGCACATTGAGTCACTTCCCACAGACTGTCATGTTAAATTTAAAGTCCCATAACTTTTATCCCTATGGAGCTCAGGCGGAAAAATTTCACCTGCTGACTTACTTTTGCCTCGTATTTCCAAAAATATACGGCATTACCGCCTTTTCAATTCGCCATGATAGAAGGTTCCCTTGTGAGTAGAGTAGCGGTGCAGTGCTCGCTTAATGATTGGAAGGGTGTGAGTTCCAACCTTTTTCAAGTTAACATTTTATTTTGTTATCATTCTTTACCGGTATAAGTAATATTCAAGTTAAGATTTGTATTCTGCTAACGTTCTTTAGCGATATAAATAATATTCAAGTTATCATTTGTCTTGTTATCGTTCTTCAGCGATATGAATAATATTCTGTTACTGTATAGTTCTTTAGCATTATAAATAATATTCAAGTTTTCATTTGTATTCTATCGTTCTTTAGCGATATAAATTATGCTCAGGTTATTACTTATAATCTGTTATAGTTCTTCAGCGTTATAAATAATAATCAAGTTATCATTTATATTCTATATCGTTATTTAGCGATATAAATATTATTCAAGTTATTATTTTTATATTCTGTTGAAGTTACCATTTACATTCTGTTATCGTTCTTTAGCGGTATAAATAATATTCAAGTTATCATTTATATTCTGTTATGTTCTTTAGCGATATAAATAATATAAAGTTAATGATAGATTTGGAAAAATATAGTTGCATAATACTAGTGTTAGTTTTTTCTTCTTATGTTATTACACTATACTATCCTGCAACACAATAACATGGAAAGGAACGACGAGGATTTGAACCTGAGACGATGACATCTGAATTCAGATTTTTTCCAATTGAGCCACGGGGACACAATTAAAGAAGTAAAATAATATATGCGGAATAATTAGCCCAATCCTCTTCCAAGACGTCCTGATGATTTGTGGAAGCTCGTCCAGGACATGTCCATTCGACTGCAAAATGTCATCGAGATTGGAGGAAGATAGACAAATTACTGAATTGTGGTTTTGGTTTGGTTTTTTAACTTTTAATTGTCTGAATTTTCTAAGGCAGACGCCAATATGCATGTTTTGTTTATGCCACGAAAGATATTCTTGTTGATTATAAAATCTTTCTTTTTTTTTTCTTTCTTTCTTTCTTTCTTTCTTTCTTTCTTTCTTTCTTTCTTTTTCTTTCGTTCTTTCGTTCTTTCTTTCTTTCTTTCTTTCTTTCTTTCTTTCTTTCTTTCTTTCTTTCTTTCTTTCCGTTTGCAGGCATAATGTCATAATGAATAATGATAAAGTCATGGCATAATGCATTCATGAATTTGATGTTAATTAGGCCTACTAAAACAGTCATAAAAGAGACAGCCGCAATTACATTTTTTCTCTATCGCAAAGACAAAAAAAAAACATAAAGAGCACTCGGTGGTATTCGAACGCACGACCTCAAGAATACCAGCCCTGAACGCTAGTATTACGCTACAAGTGTAACACGTAGAATATTTTAATTATAACTATATATAGCAGACATCGTGGTCCAACAACATGTAACATCGCCTGTCTCCGATTTGTAGCCGAGATTCCCAAAGGGAACTTAGTATCTAGAGAGCGGCCACTTTTTCTTTTGACAACTGTACCCCTTTGCTTCTGATTCCTTCAAACGAGTTTCATGATAGTCCTAAGTGGCGGGCCAAAAAATGTAATATGACTAGCAGGATCAACATTTTAATCGGACTGAAGAAGTGAAACAGACAACCACACACCTAACAAATTCGATTTTCGGTGTTTTGAATTATTCTGCTTGTAAAATTCGATAATTCGTTGGCGTATAAGAAATCTATCACTCTGACTATATTGTACGTTTGTAATATATTTTGAGGTGTACTACTACTACTACTACTACTACTACTACTACTGCATCTACAACTGCAGCTACAATTACAACTGCACTACTCTGCTACTATAACTGCTGCTATTATTGCTACTACAGCTACTACTGCTACTACAACTGCTGCTACTACTGCTACTACAGCTTGTTCCTCACACCTCGCACAACCTTGAGACCGTTATTCATTGTAAAATAGTATGACACGAGGAGTCCGCAGTGGAAATATGACTAGCCCATGTTGCCACATTGCTACAAATGTCACTACTGAATAGAAAGTAAAGGAATTAGGGCACGAATAAAAAAAGGTCAAAACTAAATAAAATCCGGTTAATCTCATTTACTACTGGGTGTGCATGTGACCATGGACCTTATGGTAAAGCCGCTACTGTTTTGATCTTTCTTCAAGTTTTAGTCCAATAGTCATAGATCGTCTACTCTTCGTTTATAGTTTGTTTTTTAAATCGTGGACAGTTAGTCCTTTGTTATTCTGTGTACATTCTGCAACCGTTCTGTTCAGTAATTTTCAGTTTTTCCAAGACGCACTTTTCGCCCTCAAACTGAACCTTAAATAATTAGTTCTCTTCTTATCCAAACGCACAAAACGCTATAAGCCCTAAATGATTATTTTATTATATGAGCATACCTTTACTGGAATTAAAGTTATTATCATTTTTTGATAAAGATTTTGTTTCCTTATGGATCAGACACTTAAAATGTCATAAACAAATAACGTTGATTTACACGTATATAATTATATATGCCTCTGAATTATTTTCACTGGCTTAGAAAGAAACAGCAAAGTTAGAATAGGACCCATCTATTGTATTTTGATTTCTTAACTTATTTACAGTACTAGTTGAATGACTGTAAAGGGAAATATTGAGTTTCCACTTACCCTTTGGAATTCCGGAGTGTTGGTGGAATGGGTGGCTTGCGTTTTCATGTTCACCTTAAAAAACACTTCTACTGTCTCGCTATAATATCTTGAAAGCCCTATTCTGTTGTGGTTTTAGAAATATTAACGGAAGAGAAAAAAATCATGGAAAATATGAAGACATACATAAATTACAAAATTTTACAAAAGCATTATGAAATATATTTTGTAGTTGCATTCTACAATTAATCGTGAATTGTGAAAATATTTTATCCTAAGCCGCTAGCAGAATTGGTTTTTAATATGAAATTAAATGAAATGTGGAAAACTGCCAAAAGTAACAACTTTATTTACATGATAACATAGCTCTCTACATTAACTCACAACACAGACACGCAATGCCCTCTTAAAACGTCCGTCACTGAATTTTATTTCACGGCGTTTGACTCGTACTCTGCCTAATGATATTTCACTTCAAAGGTCATTTTGTTGAAAAAAAAAATGACATACAGTAAGTGTTTTAATTATTTTTCTTCCCCACTTTGGGAGGAAGTGTAGAATGGAATCCGTATCTCTTCCGAGAATAATAAATCTAAGATAAAGACCAGAATATAAAATGAGGAGCTTTGTATCAAAGTTGGACAACTCCACTTTTGTTCTTTTTACAGGACAGGCGAAAAACTAGATCCTTGGAAACCAATGTCACCATTATACGTACACTTTTTTTTAAACACTGTCATGACTGATAGAAATACTTTTTCAGTCTCAAAATGTGATTAAAATTAATATTCAGGTCGAAATTTAAGTTTAAAAAGTGGAGTTGTCCATCTCTGAAACTAAGTCATGGAGTTGTCTGTTTTTGAAACCAAATGAAGCCATATTTAAAATGAAGTTGTTTGTTTTTGAAACCAAACGAAGCCATATTTAAAGTGAAATTGTCTACTTTTGAATCTAAGTCTCTCCTATCTCGGTTCCAAAGAAAATTTACGTAAAATAGTACTTATTCATCCACAAACCGATTATATAAACAAGCAGCCATGTTGGATTCGCAATGCGTGATGGAAAAAGGTGGTACGAATGTGGGCTTCTTATTGGTTACTGAAGGAATTGTCATAATTTGAAATCAAGCCACAGTGGAGTTGTCTACACTTTGATTCTAAAGCGCACAATTAAGTGTTATTTTCGCTCAGTTCTGTCCGTTTTTGAAGTTAAACAGTTCCAGAATCGCATTCAGTACACAAAATTCTATGAGAAATAATATCTCGAAATCGCAAAAAATGGAGTTGCCTAACTTTGATCTATGCTCCTTGAATCAACATTGATTGTCATGGCTACAAATAGTGCGACTGCCTTAAATATAGCGTACAAGAGGTCAGTCATTTATAGATTTAAATAGAATCTATATAGGGAAATTTTTCAAAATACTAACCTTAAATATTTTTATGCTCGACCATGCCGAAATGTAGTAATTATACACCTGGTAGTAGCCCTTTAATGCACCTCATTAAAGTACACCTATTCATTATAATTAAGTTGTTCAGCCAATGAGAAATCACCATTGTGCTGATTGCACCATTATAAAACCGCAAGTATCGATCATTCTCGGATATGCAATCGAAAGACAATTGGCGAAAAGTCATGGAGGCTGGAAATCCAATACTGTCGCAGAAGGTTATGTTCTGTTACTATAATAATTAGCGTTAATTATAAATAATATTCAAATAAATTCAATTTGTCATCTCGTTTTTCAATTCTAAATCAATTTCCAGATTATATCAAGCCTAATGTTCATGTTATTCACTAGATTATATCAAGGTCAATGACATTCGTGTTTCGGACAAAAATAAATCCTTTCGCGTCTGCGCACATCTCACAATTCAGATCAGTTCCATTCCTCACTTACATAACCATAACATCAATACTTATGAATAATTTCAAGTTAGAAATATGGTCGAGCATAAAAAGTCGCATGAAACTTGCCTATAACGGTAATTAAGACGCTTTGCCTCGTTTCATAAACAAACATACTCGCGTCTTAATTACTACCATTATAGGCTCGTTGCATAATGTACTAATTTATTGCAACATATTTCATTTCTTTTTATTGAACAGTATGGTCTATACATATACACCTTACTTGAGTATTATATAAAAACTGCAAATGATTTAAGTTATCGGTTACCATAACGACAGTGCCTAAGACATATGAAAAATACCTAGCGTCTCGTAACACTCAATGTGTAGGTTCCTATTTGCATGGGAATTAGAGTGACAGAACTGGGAACTCCTGCAGAGGGCTGTAGATCTGCCGACGTCCTTGTAGTGGCTGATTTCCAGACGAGTCTGTTGGAGTCTTCCAGCCACTGATTAGCTGCAAGTGTCGTATTTTGAGCAGAATTTATCACAAAGGTCGAAAATATGTTCTGAAAAAAATTGCAAAATAAATAGTATATGCATAGCCCATTTTTTACCAATGTGAATAATTTATTATCTGCCTAAGAAAATGAAATTTTGGACTCACTTGGTAGGAGACAATAACAGGTTCTGAGAGCTGCGCATCTTCATTCTTCTCTAGGATATGCTCCAGACGCAGCAGTAATGTGTCATTCTTCCAAGGCTCCAGCGTCAGGATTTGTACGTTAGCAGGGAGACTTTCCAGTAGACCATGGTACTGAAAAAATGTTTTCATTTAAATCTGGGCTGCTACAGGGTCACCATTTTTAATTTTTACTTCAATTTTTATTGTACCTGAGTTTTTGAATGTACTTCACTCCCACCCCTTCTACTAATGAAGTCCAACCGTCCTCCACACAGATCCAAGACCGCATATACAGTCATAGTCGCCTTACGGTCATAGTAAACAGTACGTTCCAAAAATATGTTCGCGTTTTGCACTGACAAGAGAGCTTTCAATATTGAATCATTTTCCATTTGCCTACGTCGCATCCCGGTTTCCCCCACCTGCTTCTATTCGCTTCTCTGTAAAGGCTAGTGGCTGGGCTGCCTTAGCTCTTTCCTGGAAACATTAATTTCTGTTAGGAATTGGACGTCTACGTAATATTATACCCATACAACTGTTTAAAATAACTTATATAAAAGGGCCTCGTTAAGTAATTAACTGTCACGTGATCCCCCCCCCTTTCTACGACTCTGCGACATAACCACTTGGACATTAGATAGCATGTCTGAGTAATTTTATCTTTTCGCATCGGGCAGAAGTGAAGATTGAATTTACAGTACGTGAGGTCTCTTTTATAGAGTAGGTACAGAATTATTTCAACGTGAGTTACTGATACGAAGTACGAACCTGGTAATTGGAATTACGTACAATAGTCTATAGTGCGATAATATGCACATTAGAACTGAAGCCTGTATCGAAATGAACGGCCACCATTTTCAAAAATGTGTTTAAGTAAATATCCATATTATGATTATTTTTCAATTTAACTTCATTCTATATAGTGTACGCTAATGTGTTGTAGACAGTATAATATACACTGCATAATGAATACCTCCGCAAGGATAGCTCAGTTTGTGATTAAAGCATTCATTATTAATACTGTACTGTATTTTAATTAAACAAAAACCTAATGAAAATGATTAAACTCAAAATCGCGATATTTCCTAGTTTACGTAAATGGATGAATTACTTTTCTTCCCTCCTATACCTAGTAAAGTGATTTGTTTGTATATTACGCCAGTATCATCGAATTCCAGTTGTGGAAGGAGGTAGCAAACGGTGTTTCCGCTTCTTAATCGTTGATACAAAGGTATAGCCAGGTTAATATTAGAAATGTTAGTAAAAATAAAATGATGTCCCTGTATAAATACTTACTATTTTTGTCTTTATAAGTTACAATAGTTTCATTTGTCTTTAATACTCGTATTACCATCAATACGGGCGTCCATTAAAGTCATCGACATTACCAGAATTGTCTAATCATCAACTTCCTTCTTATTGTCAGAACCATCTCTATATCATTATTAATACTTTATCTTCATGGTTATAACCACTTACTGTACAGCATACGGCATCTTTATCACCATCGGTAAAACCTTTATCACGGTACTGTATTATTATTATTATTATTATTATTATTATTATTATTATTATTATTATTATCGCCATTACTATCACCACCGCAACAAATATTACATTATCGTTACAATCATCACCACTATACTACAGTAGTAATCATTATCATTATCATTATCATTATCATTATCATCATATTTACAACCACCCGAAATCATAATTCTGTCAGAGTTTTAATCAGGATTTAATTTGTTGGTGACATAAAATTTGACGAAGTGCCTTTACCTCCATTTTGTACTTGTTCTTCCAGTCTTCAAAGCTCGGTCCACCGGATGAGAAAAAGAGCCAGGGTGACAATAGCTTCCTCTGCGCTACTTCCCTCTCCTGAGCCGCCAGACTGGGGCTTTCAGCACCTGTGGTGCCCGCCAAGACGTAGTGCCTACCTCTGGCCACCAGACCTTGGCCGAAGGCCTGCTCGTTGAGCGCCTCCCCCACGCCGAAAGCGTCATCGTGTAGAAGACGTCTGTGCACCTGGTGAGTAGAATAACCACGCTTCTTTGTATGATTGTAACTCAAAGGAAGGTTTAAAGGCCCAAACTGACAAATGCTGAAATTTGTATGTATTTTTATACAGATTCTGAATATATGGCTATTTCTGCTTAAATTGGTGTTTGTTTCATTAAAATATTCTGATATTTATTACCCCAGTATTTAACTATTTTAAACATTTTAGCGTATTTCTATCCTTAAGGAAATATTATACCAGCCAAAAAGCCCTAAATGACAAAGTTTGAAATTTAGATCTGTATTATCTAACTGTATGGATCATTCAGCCTAATCTGGTATTTGATTAATTGAAATATTAGAATATTTTCTATTTAAAAGTAATTTTTAAAATATTTATACATTGATATTGTCTTATATCGTTAGTGTCTACTTTAAAGGCGATTTACTCAAAAGTGATTTTTCAACATATATACTCCGTTTTCTCACACATTAGTGTATACAATTGTAAGAAAATTTTACCACATAATTCAGACAGCACTGTGATGTTGTGGATTTACTTTTGTAAACATTTGTGTAATAGTTAATCTTTAAACAAATAAAATGTCTAAAAATGTATTTAAAAATTAGCAGGTTCATAAAAAAATCATGTAGTTTTTATCTAATCAATATTTAAAAATTATTGATGATCAATGTATTGAACAAGATGAGTAAACATCCTAAAAAATTAGAACATTTTTAAACCAAATAGTTTCTGAGATCGCTACATTCATATAGCTCATTATCACTGATAATATAGGGCTTTAAATCTCCCCTTAACACATCTTCTGAAGTTAACAGTATCAAATTTATGCGAACGAATCTTGTATGAATTAGAAGAGATTCAGGTTTCGCGTTTTTCAATGTGACAACTTTTAGAAAGTTTATTTCATCAGAATGGGAAAATAAATGTATTAGCGATTAAAGTAAAGAAATTATTAAAATATAAATTAGATGAAAGTTACATAGTTAAATATTGAAATATTATTGAAAGTAATTTCAAAACATGCTAGAAGTTTATGTAGTCGCACTACTTTCGCAGTTTTTTTAGCACGTGTTACTGATTTTCTCGTTTAGTGTCGTGAACTATTTCAGTTCGGCGTTTGGAATTTTTGCTCGTATTTTATTATTTTTTTATTGATATGTGGACATCTGGAATTCAGCTAAAATTTATAAGGCGAGGGGCATTTTGTAGGCTGGAATTTATCAAAGGAAGAGGGGGAAATGTAGGTAACAGAATGTAAAAGAAAAATTGTAAGAAGGAAGGAATGCACGACAAATAAACCGAATTGAGAGGGGCAGATACAACACAAAGAAGCGTAAGAAACTATAGGGAAAAAACAGAAGGTATTACTCGACCGAGGCGAGTGGAGCCGCGGACGTAATGTGAACTATCGCGATGCGGTATTACGAACGTAGGAGCAGTAGCGCCACGGCTCCGGGCTGCAGGACTCCACTGGCCTTGGTCGAGTAACAAGAAGAACAGTAAAGGAAGGAAACGTATTATAGACATAGAGGGACAATAGAGAACATATACGAAGGACAAAGAATGAAACTTCTTCACGTAATAGCACCACTTTCATTCTGTATTTTGTACCCACCATAAGTTCTACTTGACCATCCTCAATGCTGGAACCACCCTGGGCCCTGTCGGTCAGAACAGCCACCTCCAATCCCTTAGCAACGTCCCTGATGAGAATTTTAGACGTCACGGGATAGTAGTTCCCAGATACAGGTTCTTCAGTGCTGAACTGCCACGTGGGTCTGTAGTTTCTCTTACGCTCGAGAAGTTCTCGTCCGTTGGAGTCGGTGTAGAACACACCCTCCGTGGTCAGATTACTTGAAAAGCGGCTTATGATCTCTTTACCAACTCCATCAGCACTGACGTGAGAGAAAATTACGATTAAAAAGGCCGTCATATTAAAATTTCCAATTTCATGTTTATAATTTAAATATTTAGACTCAAATTAATAAAAGAGGATAAGTTAGTGGTACGATAATGCAACATTGTAAATCGAACTGGTCGGAGAAAACTTAACCTACAGCACCTTTTTCTGTTATAAGTCACAGAATATGACACGCGATTGACGTCGCTTCAATTTACTGAGACCCATTAAACTGACAACCACAACTGGACTCTAAAACTTAATAATAGTTTCGTATATTGTTTTGAGTTCTTTCCTTTCTTATTTAACGACGCTATTTTTAACACTTGAGAAACAGAGTATTTTTGTACGTGGGTATTTAAATAGTTTGACTGAAGTAAATAATTAGAACAACAATATAAATATTACGAACGTATCCAGAGAATGGAAGAGAATATCCTATCACACAATTTCTTCTACGTTTTAACCCGAAGGGAAAAAAACCTTGAAAGGTCACTCCTCTCTAACCGGAACACGTTGCAGGGCCTAAAAATGTTAAATATTGTTTCATTTAACGACACTTGCAACTGCTGAAGTTATATCAGCGTCGCCGGTGTGCCAGAATTTTGTCCCGCAGGAGTTCTTTCACATGCCAGTAAATCTACTGACATGAGGCCGTCGCATTTAAGCACACTTAAATGCCACCGACCTGGACCGGAATCGAACCCTCAACCTCGGGCACAGAAGGCCAGCGCTATACTGACTGCGCCTCCCAAGTCGACTGTAGGCCTAATACTGGAAAAAGATGATAATTATGACTATGATTATTTTATAATCCTATTACATAGGGTATTAAATACAACCACCACTATAGGCTAATCATCATCATTATTATAATCGTTTTTAATCTGATAAAGCAATGGACCTATTGATCCATTGCGACTTCAATGAATTCATATCCTGCCATCTTTACAAAGATCATCCCTAGGCTGATGTTCACATAGCCTATTCCTTCTGAAGTAGCGCATTCTGTGGACGTGGTTTCTGGACTAACTTCGCTGATGTGTCTATATCTTCCAATGAGATGTTCATTTTCAATATTGTGATGTCTGAAATTCTCTCATATTTTAACTTCGTGAATACTGTACGTAATAATCCCACTGAAGGGACTTCATTATATTTTCATTTTTTTTTTTTTCCATTGAAAACCTGAAGTACACTGTCACATACATACCTAAGGGATATTATTTTCGTTATTGTACACTAAAAAAAAAGAAAAAAGATAATAAATAGTATAAAAGGGATTAAATAGTATTTAAAGGGTTTATTTATGATAGTTTTAACTGCAAATGATACAGTGTTGATACATTAAAATTGCAATGTTTGCAATGTAGCGATCACCGTATTAATACTGTGAATTCAGATCTAGTGAATCAGTGTTTATATCTTTGTTGTAGTGAAATTGGCAGCCCATCCGGCATTTGAGTTTTGACATAACTGCATTTATAGTTATTTATAATAGAGGAAAGCACTAAATACCCAAAACCAACACGGTGGCCTAGTGCTCACTTATGAACAAGGAAGCCCGGGTTCAAATCCCGTTCCACCCTGAATTTATAACTTGTGTTGCGCAAGCTCGTGTTTCAGACACCACAAGGATTTTTTTCCGAGTACTTCGGTTTCCCTAAGATATCCAAACAATTCTCCAGCATCATCATCATCATCATCATCATCTTCATTCATTCATTACGAGTGTAATGTAGAACCACCACCTTCAGTGCACTCTGGATAATCTCTGACGAACTAAGTTGTCTATGTTTCTCAGCACTAACGACATCTATGAGCCTGCTCGTAAACTCAAAGCGAATAACAACAAGTTAAGGACCCTGTTATTGGACAAATCCTAAAAACCCAGGTTAGAATGGCCGACTTCTAAATTTCAACCTAGGGCCTCTCGAAAGTGAAACTATTGTTTTACCATTGAGCCAGCTCGATTGGTAAAACAGGATAATAATTCTTTTAGTGCAATAACATTGTCATAACTATGACAGAATAGAAACGAAATTGTCATTATGGTCAAAGTAATGGTATTTAACTCAAAATTTTCTCCGGTTTCCAGCCAGGTCATAAGTTGGTGATCCACTGACGTTTCCAGGACGTTCATCTTCCTCATCTTCAGAGTTAAATGATCATGAACATCCTCGAAACGTCAGTGAATCGCCAACTTATGACCTGGCTGGAAGCCCGAGAAAATTTTGTTATCACGTCGCCAGGAAAGCTTCAGTAGTTATTTTAATGGTATTTACTTATGTTGTCGAAGATGACAGAAACGGTAATAATAGTGATAATGAAAATGATAATTACGATATGATCATGATGAAGACAATTCACGATGCTCTCTAAGATAATGGCGATTACGGCTATATTAACGATAATAACAACTTGTGACGACTTTTTATAATTATAAAGAAGAAAAAAACTTAGCGAAAGAAGATGCTTTCATTAATATGAGTATGATGGTTGAGATGATAATGGGAATGAGAGAGTATTCATAAATTAGTCACACTTACTCCACTGGTATCGGCCCGACGAACCACTCAAATTCCACATGATTCTCCTCCTTGTATATTCTGACCACTTGACTTAACCATGATGAAAACGTCTGATGAATTTCATCGACGATGTCACCTATCAGAAAAAGATTTTATATAAGTTCAGGAATAAAGTACACTTTAGTCATAAGATTTTGTGGCTATACCCTAATGCAGTAAATATACAAAAAGGAAACAGAACTACTGTATAAAAATATTGTCTCTGTCATCATAAACTGTGTGATACTTGTCACTTTTATTTTATGAATTGCAGCAAGGTTGGCCATTCAATATTTCACGAACTGGCCATTAAACCAACATGTAATAATAAAACAAAATTATGAAATTCGTGCCAGCCAGCCCATGGAATTCCAAGGCCTCCAATCAACTGCTGATCTCACGTCAACATTCCTCAATAGAGATGAACGATTATCCAACCAGTACAGAGGTAATGTGTAGTTAGTACGACGATCCCCCCAGCCGTTATACTTTTCTTACGAAATTGAACTTCGTACTCACTGTCGCTTCCCAAAATCATGACGATGCTGAGTGAGCAAAGGTCCCATACACTGGTCGACATTTCATGAGATTTCGTTCTCCATGAAGGTTCGAACTAGCCCATTTCGTATAGCTAGATTCAGGTATGGCGCATTAAGGACACATCGAAGTGAAATTTGAATATTTTAAACTATTGAACCTACAGTTTCCATAATTTTGACATGAAAATAATATATGTATATACAAATTTTCAGCTATATTGCTGTATATATTGTGCACATCTGTAAACTGTTTCATTAAAGCATTAATTTGAATTTGTTTTCACCTTCTCATAAAAATATAATATTTAAACAAAGTTTTACATTTATGTACATCATGCCGTCGTTAATAATAATTGGCATTGAAATTTTAAGTGTGCTCAATAGTTTTGCCAAAAATATCGACATTATTGTAGCTCTAAACGAAGAAAATTATTTTTTTTTCAAATCCTTCTAAAATTCTACCAAGGTATGCACACGAATTTTCGTACAGCATAGATTGAAGGAGTTATGGAAAACTTTCATGCAATTAGCTCAGAATTTATTGAAAAAGATCGCTTTTGAATATGAACAAAAATGCAAAAACTATAAACTGAGGAAAATGGAGTTAAGCAGCAGAGAATGCAGGGTATTTCGTATTTAAAACACACACACCTTTAAAAATGGGTGTGAAAACAAGTTTGATAAGGAGTGCAAGTATCAGAAATGTTTCCAAGAGCATGTAGAGGCATTCAGATATTTTAAGAATAAAAATGAAAAATGTTTTTCGTGACAAATGTCATTATTTCACTTCAGTGTACCCTTAAACCATGCTGCTACGGTTGATGATGATGATGATGATGATGAGTGTAGTATTTTACGACGCTGTATCAACATATCAGGTTATTTAACGTCTGAATGAAGTGAAGGTGATAATGACGGTGAAATGAGTCCGGGGTCCAGCACCGATAGTTATCCAGCATTTGCTCATATTGGGTTGAAGGAAAACCCCGGAAAAATCTCAACCAGGTAACTTGCCCCGACTGGGATTCGAACCTGGGCCACCTGGTTTCGCGGCCAGACACTAACCGTTACTTCACAGGTGTGGACGGGTGATGATGATGATGATGATGATAATAATAATAATAATAATAATAATAATAACAATAATAATAATTAATAATTAATAATAGCTGAATTTGAAGTCAAGAAATGGATCTTCGGTCAGCTACCTTTCTCAAACGAAATGATTTCTTGTTGAAACAGCTACAATTAAGAGGTAATAAAAACATCTTTCCGATTGAAGCAGTATGTAGCGTGTGCAGACATTAGAACATATTGACAGCAAAAACTAAATCTGCTTTAAGAGGTAATAATTCCCAACAGCTGAAAGATAGAGCAGTTAAATTAGACTTGTTGATCCTACTGTGTGAAAACAAAATGCAAGAATTATTTAAAAAAAAGACGGCACAGAAATTTTTAGTATTACTTGCATACAAATAAAATAAATTAGTCTAAATCTTTTCATTACCGTAGTGAAATACTCCGTAATAACTAAATTGCACTAACACGAAAAGAAGAAATATAATACATGAATTAATGCGTTTTGCCAAAATCGCTTAGTCTTTCATACAAAATCTTATCATATCCCGCAGTGTATTTTGAATCCAAATTAAGCATCACAAGACGTATGTAATTAAACTAAAAAGCTATAATTTGTTGGTCGTTACAGATAATTTGAAAATAATAAAATATTATTATCATGCAAAAAGGTTAAAACTATTGTTCGTAGGTACTTCCCAAAAGAAATCGATCGGTATATAACGAATTAAAAAAACAGAAGCTTGGAATTTATCATTACGTAGAAAGGATTGTCTGCTATATATGAATAAATTTTATTTTTTTACTGAAATCTAAAATAAAATATTTTAGGTAGTGTATTGTTTGTTTGTTGTTGTATAATGAGAATATAAGTGATAAATCCATTCTTATGGGACAAATGTTCTTTCTTTACTACATTCTTTAGGATACCGAACACTAGGAGTGTAACCTTCATTGTCCATCTGCTGATAGATTTCAAGTGAAATAGATATTCTATATTTAAAAAATATATATAGTTGTAATACCTTTATAAACTTTTGTGTCCGCGGCGCTTGCGATAGGAATTGGTTGAGAATCCTTGGGCCTGAATATGTAGGCGCCGGACGACCTATGGTCAGCACCCACATTATCTCCTATGATACCCTCGTAGTAGTAGAATTGCTGTGACAAAGAGGTCTCCACGCCATTTTGAACTATGGACTTGACCAGACCAGTGCTGTTGTCTAAGACGACTCGAAGTTCCTGTTGGGTAGTAATAGTGAATCTGCTTTTATAACAGTCTTTATGATTTGGCATTAGATATTATTTCAATTTTAGCAAGTATATTTTGCTGTTAGGCTATAACATTCCTAGCAAGTCAGCAAGTAAGTCAGGAATCTGAAGTAACGATATACATTTTTTAATGAGGCAACTAAATCTACGAGGACTGTTGATAAAGTAACCTCAGTTTTCTATAGAGTGTAAAGTAATCGACATATCAACACCGTCTTTGCAGTGAATGTTGCGCGATTTATTTCGCTCGAACAGTGGTACACAGAGGATCGTGTGGCTGCTACCTCGCAGTGCTACGCGTGTTGAAAGAAAATATGTGCTCTAATTTTGGGAAATCCGCCAGCTGTGAGATACTTTCGGTGATATATTATGTTGTGGAGAAAACTGTAAAGCGGTTGAAACCCATCCATGGGTTTTTATTGACGTGTTATTATTATTTTTTGCACGCCAACTCATTTCAACTGGAAAGTGTTTGGTCACCCTCCATACAGCCCTGATTTGGCGCGTAGTAATTACCATATTTTCATGCATATGGAGAAGCGACTTGCATCGGAGCGCTTTGACGATAATGAAGAGTTGAAGTACAGCGTCGTGGGCTGGCTTCAGCCACAGGCGGGAGATTTTTTATGACTGCAGTATTCAAAATCTCGTTAAACGCTATGATAAGTGTAGAGAAACTATGTAGAGAATTATAGCAAAGTTTGTAGTTTCAAACAGTCGTAAAATTCCTGTAACTACATTCCAATTTTTGTTACAATAAAACGGAAGTTACTTTATGAATAGCCCTCGTATCATCGTTAGATGAAGTATTATCCAGGCCCAAAGGTGATGAATGTGCGCACACTTGGCACAAACAAAACAAAGAAGCAGCAGTTGCAAGATAGCAACATCTCTGCATTAGTGTACTATAGTATTGGTCAAAGCACATACCCTCCCCTACACTGCAATGGCTGAAAGGAGAAGGTGAAATATAACACGAAAGAAAGAACAAAAGTAAACTTCTATGTACAGTGACAGAGCCTTTGAAAAGTATGAGAGAAGCATTTGAGTCTATTGTTGCCAGAAACTCACGGAATCACCGATTGTTGTGTCAGCACTGGGCAGCACTTCTTCAAACGAGGAGCTGGTCTTGGTAACGTAGAAGGATCTGTATCCCAGGGGCGGCAGGTTTTCTGTTCTGAATACCAGATCATGTGTAGCGGAACTACCTTCTCTCTCAGGGGCACTTGCTACTTGTGGTGGAATCGGAACTATCTGCACCGGTACCTCACTACCTGTGAACATAAATATATTATTGTATTGTATTGTACGATGGATGACATGGATATTATGTTAATTTATTCAGTAGTAGTAGTAATAATAAGTTAATAATAATATTAAGAACAATAATAATAATAATAATAATAATAATAATAATAATAATAATAATAATAATAATAGGGGCAGGCGGTGTTGTAAAGTTAAGACGAAGTAGCAGCCACCTTAGCTTCCACTTTATATGTTTACTTTGTCGTGGACCAGACTTAGCGCGTTCGTTTTCCATTTAGATTTCCCAGGTTCGAATGTCGGCGTGCTCGTGATTGAATTTGTGGTAGACAAATCAAACGTTGGAGAAGGGTTTTCTCTGCGTAGTCCAGTTTCCCTCTTTTATTTCACCAAATCTTCCTTATTTCATCTGGTTTACAATTGTTAGAAATAGTAGTATTAGTAGTATTTATTTAACCTGGTAGAGATAAGGCCGTCAGGCCTTCTCTGCCCCTCTACCAGGGGATTACAACTATAATTAGAAGAATAAAATTACAATTAATATTAAATTTACAATTACAATTACAATAAAAATTAAAGTACGACAAGATTACCTGGTTAATGAAAGCTAGACATTTTATCATAGAAGTTAAGAACAAAGAATATTTTTGTATTTACTGTATTACAAATTAAACCCAGAATAACAAAATGGTATAGTGATGAAATTACCATATATTGAAATATTTTGTGATAGATTAAGAGAACTATTTACAAGAAATCATGTCTGAACGAGTCTCAATTACTGACCAAGTGCCTAGTAAGTTTGCGTTTGAATTCAATTTTATTTCGACAGTCCCTGATGCTAGCAGGTAACGAATTCCAGAGTTTTGGCAGTGCTATTGTGAAAGAGGATGAGTATGAGGAGGTGCGATGGGATGGTATTGTTAGTATTGTTTCATGGCGAGAGCGTGTGTTCAGATTGTGGTGGGAAGAAAGGTAAGTGAAGCGAGATGACAGGTACGAAGAAATAGAAGAGTTCAAGATTTCGAAGAGAAGGAGTGAGAGTCTGGTGTGAAACATTCAGAGTAGTATAGGTTACCGATGCTGATGTAGAACGACGGGCTTTATGGTTAAGGTCCTGGAGTTTACCAGGTATTCGTCTCGGAATAGGATCTGTCTCTATCAGGATTGAGGCAGGATAGACAATCTGTCAGCATCGGATTCACGAATGCCAATCGGGCCACTTGTCGAACATCATCGCTTGTATGAAGAATAATAGGCTAATGTAAGAGTAAGTGTATGAATCCATTCTGAAACCTGCACACCAGCTTGCCAACTTATATGTTGACTGAGGCCCCTACTTTATTTACTCTTGTCGACACTTACTGAAGAAGTCGTTACCTGTTGGGTCCTTAACAGAGTACGTGGCGGCTTGTACTGGGAAGCGAACCCAGTGAGATACGTTTCTACTGATAGGGTTGTAGACTGTGACCACGAAACGATCTTCTGCCTCTGAAATCTGGCACCTGCTGACATTCAACAGCAGACAATTCTGGAAATTGACGTTGTTGCTTCCGTCGGACATCAACTGACTGCAAATAAAGAAGTTAAGGCTTTGTTAAGAGTGGGATGAAACGTTATTCTTTTATTTAAAGTGATGAATATTTGAAGTTTCACAAGCAGAAAATTTCTTTGTCATTTGGTCCTCTGTTCGCGGATTTGAACGAAATTTGATGGTCCATGTCAAGAAATCAAATTACTTCTGCGTTTCAATTTTTATGATATTGTGCAACATTATAAATCCAATTTGATGTCCCTAATTTTTTTCTGTAAACTAATAAGTTCAGAAGTTATTTCAATATATGATTATGAAGAAACAAATGAACGCATTAATTTTAATACAACTAGAGGAACTTGAATTTTGCAGTTTGTAACACATTCCAGTATATTGGGCTTCCACTGCTGAAAAAACAGATAGACTTTTAATCGCAGACTGAGACTACACGAAAATGAGATGATTTAAGTCTTTTTGTTTTCAACGTTTCTTTACAGTTCTTCTCTTGTACGGAGGTAACAAATCGGATCTTTGTCAGAAGATGTAAATTGTTATTTTAGTCAACTGTCCCAATACAGGTTTGAACCTCATAAGTGATGCCTAAGCCAGGAGATAATGGGTTAGAATGGCCGGTTCCTTTCCCCATCCATTGCACATATCGCTGACTAATAACATATTACACTAATCAGACTTGAGGTGTAAAGAGACAGTTTGCCTTTCTCTGAAACATAACGTCAAGTGAGATGTACTGCCTAATAATGGATGTACATATCAGCCTGTCTCAATCAGAGGTAAAGACGTAACTTGTTTATAGTAGACCTATGCCAAAAAATATATTGTGTTGAGTTAACTGGCGGAAAAATTTACCCTTAAACGGACATGCACAAAATGAAATTAATCAATACTTTACACAGGAAAATTACTTCATATGAAGACTTCATGTAGATACATAGAGACCATAACATTTTAGATTAAACTGTAGGAGTAAAAAAAATTATACAACTCCCTGTATGAACTCACTTAAGCGCTGATTCTGCGGCTTGTCTAGCTTCTTCCATCGCTCTGTACTGTAACCTTGCGTAGTCTTCGGCCACGTGTTGCTTCTCGGTGCCGGTAATAGCATCATGGTGCTGCATCACACCCATTGCTTCTCGCAGACTGTCGATAGAGGACTCTCCTGCTTGCTCTAACTGTGTCATTGCTACGAGTTGCTTGGTAACCTATGTCATAAAAAAATAAATGTCTGAATCGGTAATCTTGTGTCACTAAGGTTTGTTTTATAATAAAATTAAATATTTTATACAGAGTGTTCCTATGCAGATCGGTCCTAAGTACTCATGTTCCATCCGCTTATGTGACGGTAGTGTGAAGCGCCTCTCCCCCCCCCCCCCCCCGAGGTACCTAACCGATGGAGGTAGAGTTTGTAGTGTGACCGGCCTGCATAGGAACTCTCTGTATTATATACACAATATGTAAAGGGTCTTTCAATTAGTCTATGAAATTCAGTCCCAAAACTTCTTTCTTTTTTATCGGTAAATTCTAATAGGAACATCGTATTATACAGCGGACGTGTTTATTTAATTGCTGCTAAAGGGCACATACTATTCGCAGCAGTTTTACCGGTTTCCGTCCTACGATCCGCAAGGTGATAGTAAAAGAATTTCTTAGATATTTTTCCATCAGTGTAAGTAAATTTATTTCTATTACATTAAAAATATAATATATTGATAGATGCAAAATGTTTCTTGTCTTCTACTTCCAATTTCTATAATAATTTTCTAACGAGATGTAGAGAGACCAAAACTCCTGAAACCTGAAAAGTTCTTTGAACTGTACTGTAGGACTGAATTAGTGACTACATAAGAAAGGTAAAAAAAAAAACGAGAAATATATGGAATCCACTCATAAGATCACTATAGAAGCACTTCTTTCTATCCCTCATCAAAGAACGTCTTTATACTCATCCTCCTTTACTGTAGAAATATCTCGCCTCTGGAATTCATTACCTAATGACGTCAGGGACTGCCGGACTTTATCACAATTCAAAATTAAATTGGAAAATTTTGTCTTATTTCATGCTTTTTAGGTAGCCTATTGCTAGAAGTGTTGATTTGTGTTTCTTTTTTTCCTCTAGATTAAAATTGCAAGTTTCTTGTTTATGTTAGTCAATTAGTTAGTATACAATTAATTATGATACTTAATCACTCATTTAAAGTTTGTGTGACTGCAACTTGTGTATATTTTTGTGTGGCTTTACTTTGTTTATAGTGTTTTATTTCCCCTTTTATTTCTATTATTGTATTTGTATTTCTGGAGGTGTGGAAGAATAATACACCAGAATAAATAAATAAATAAATAAATAAATAAAATAAATAAATAAATAAATAAGCAAATAAATGAATGAATGAATGAATAAATGAATAAATAAATAAATAAATAAATAAATAAATACTCGCTCACACTCATAACTAGACCGAGAAAGAAAATTATCCCATTCCGATGGTTACTTCGTGAATCTTACTTATTTTTTCCACTGCAATTTCTTATTGTTATATCAGGGCTTGATCTTAGCTTTTATACTCGATTTCGGAAGCTTCCACGCCTAAATAAAAAGGCTGGAAAACATACAGTAGGTATATAGCCTACAGTACTAATGTTTTAAACACTTGCTAGAAATATTCTCTACACAATTGCCCGGAAACTAATACAGTGCTTGTTTATGGAAAGTACTTGGTTCCTCACAAATAATTGTACAGATCTTGGAAGCGTGTCCACAGATATAAACATCCAGTCGCAAACATGTCCCCGAGTGAAATACCTTGCTGGCTCTAGTTTTTGTTGTATTTTTTTTTTTTCGCTCAAGAAAAAGAATATAAATATGACATTTAAAGTTTTGCTGATACTGTCATTCGGATCCTCTTCTAGTTATATACCTGGAGGAAGTTGTTGCCCATTCTCTCGAAGAATTTGCTCGTTGGCCGAGACGTAAAGTAGCCTGTCCAATAGGAGTGACTATCGCTCGCGTACGGGAAGAAATCGTCTTGTTTGGTGGTGTAGGTTAGACCTGCGTCATTAACAGCCTTGAGGTAGCAGGAGGGAGTCGAATAGAAGACGTTCAGACTGCTATCCGCTGCGTTCACATACCTGTAAAAGTTTGTCATACCATAATATTAACGGAAAATATCGTGAAAATATAAGGACAGTTGTTAGCCATACAGACTTAATTGTATGACAACTGATTGTGTACTGCATCTTACATATTTTGCATCTTCTGTTATCTGAATAATGTAATACATCAGACAGAACAGTTGTATCAGTAGCTATCTGTTTATACTTTACATGTACCGGCATGTTAAATATTTTTATGGTTGCTATGTTAATTAGGTAAGAGCTAAGTTAGGTAAGATCTGGCCTAGTTGAGATTAACCGGGTGGGGTTGAAGTCGACTGTGTTGTGTTCGTCTCGGTTGAGCTTGGTTACTGTCGGTTTGAACTGGATTCGAATAAAATGTGTTACGTTCAGTTGGTTGTGATTAGAGATGAACAACGATCGAGAAAGCAAGACTAACAGCTCCCGCAAAGCCGAAAACCGGCACGACAATGTTGCATACGTCGCGTCGTTGACGTAAACACTGCTTGTGAGTGTTTTGAGACGCCGGGATTGATCATTCCCGAAGTCCCGAACTCAAGCAGCCTTGAATCGCCACAGTTGTTTATCTACTTTGGTAACTGTTATATACGTATAAACAAACAAGTACCCTATTTGAAACATCATCTCTACCTTTCAGCGTATAATAATCCGTTCCCCAATCTTTATTTAATTACTAGGTCATTGTTAAAAGGCTAGGAATTTTCTTTTCATATATTTGAGATCAAGTGTACAATCTCAAGTAAAAAGATATTAACGTTATATTTTATATTTCTTAGAAATGCAAATTTATTTAAGATTTGTTTTCTTTTTTCTATTTACATAACCATTGGTAATATCATAAAACAAGACCAGAACATTTTGATAACTAAGATACTGTTCTGTTTTGTTTTTTGTGCCATTTAAACATTTATTATGTTAATTTGAGCCGTTCAGAGCAAAATTGGTGCAAGTCAAAGTTGGGTAATTAGGTTAATATGGCCTTCTTGCTATCCACTGATTACTAATAGTTTAAATAAATTGAATATTATTTGCTACTTTGCGCTGTATTTTACGGGATGTTTACTTTAACCCTCATACCCATTTTTGACTTACACCACTTCTGCTCTGAACGGCTCATGTTATTCAAAGTTACGAAATCTTTCCACGCCGACCAAATGCTATTTCGCGAATGATGAGCGAGACTCGAAGCGCACGAGAATAACGAGACGAGACTCGAAAGACAAATGCAACGAACACAACGAGCGAGAGCGGCAGTTAGTTTTGTTCATCTGTAGCTTGGTATGTGTTTGATTGTGTTGACACGTATTCAATTTAGTTTAGAAGGATTCGAGTTATTTCAGTTAACTTGGGACCGGATATATTGAATCCAGTTGCATTGGGTGAATCAGTTAACCCGAATCTGCCTAGCGGTACCGTATGGTACCACAGGTACATATAGTACTTTCCAGTCGCTGTGTTGGCAACAATGGATTATTTTTACAATTTCTCACTGTTTAGTTTACTCACTGACATTCCAGTCCTTGTTAGGAAAATAATATTTTGAAGTTATTTGGCTTTGAACAAATGTTGAAGAAATTACAAAAATTCGCCACATGTCAGAAAACCAGGCAGATTAGGGTTAATTGCCAAATTAAGTTTTTTCGTGTAAATAAAGTGAAATTTTAGGAAATTGATATATAGATCTACGCTAGAGATAGTAAATATCAATACCTTACAAACAATATACTTTGCATACTTCCACTCGGTAATGAGTTTTGCATATGAGTTCGATACCTGTTTTGGCTGAATATCGGTTGGGTTTTTTCCAGTTTTCCTCAATTGTATGGCAAATGTGGGTGGTCCATGACGAATCCTCGGCCCCATCTTGCGAAATACCTTCTCGCTATCACCAATAATTCCATCGAAACTAAATTACCAAATTGTTGAAACAGCATCGTTAAATAAGGGACTTCACCAATTTAAGATTGATTTGGGCAGAGTTGTTTGCTTTATATTGGATTGTTTTCAGTTGATTATTTGGGTTAAGTACAGCTAGTGAGAATTGCGTTAGGTTACGTTGTCTGGGTTGAGTTTATTATATCCAATGAGATGAGCCGAGTTTTGTTTTATTTTGTTTTGTTTTTATTTGGTTAGAGTTGGTTTTTCTGTTTGCCTCTAATTGTGATGGAGGATAGTTTCGTAGGACTCGTAGATGTTCAGACAGGATTTACCATAATTTTCGTGGATTGTGTTAATTTTAAAATGTAAAATGTTCTTTTTCTGAGCAACAGAAATTTTAAATGAATTAATTGTAGGTTTTCAGGCAATACTTATCACTTGCATAATTAAATTTTTACCTAAACTGGAAATTGCCTGTAAATTCTACCTAGAGCACTATCATTCTGTAACAGAAAGCTTCTTCTCCTTTTAGTAAATGTACAAATTGAATTCTATGGTTATACTACATTTCCGAGAGAAGCCATTACGAAGCGCTTTACGTTCCTCGGTCCGTCTGAATTAGCATATATTGTATCTAATTTTGTACTAATTGTTATAGAGGTTTTAGGTTATCACGGCGAATGTGTTCTGAGGCAAACACAGTTGGATATTCAAACGCTTGCTTGTGCACTGCTTATTACATTACAGAAGAGGACGACTTCGTAAGACAAAACAAGAGCTAAGTTTGTCTACGTACAGAGCTACATGTACATGGATGGGCAACTCGTGCTCACAAAGTGATAAAAAAACCTTGAAAGGGAGGAAGACAGACGGAGCCAGCCGCAGCAGTTACAAGTTGTTTGTAGTTTCGCTGCAAAAGCAGTTCACTGCCACGGTGCGCTCTGGCGGCTCATGAAGGTGGTCGTGATATCTACTCCATGATTTGAATTTCAGAATGACGCATAGTACAATAATTATAGTAATTTTAGACAGACTTTACCTAAACATACATAATAAAATTATATTATTTCCTAGCTTCGTAAATTAGTTTAGTACTGGAAACACAAATTGAATACAACGTTTTCAAAATACAACAAACATACTGTAGCTGCAACATTTATTTATTATTATATTATTTGTTAATATATCTTATTATATGTCTTATTTGAAACATAGAATGCGAGAATTTACAAGTCTTTATACATTAAAGAGTATTCCTCTGTTCTCAGAAAGGTAATAGTCTGTATTCACAGACAATAACATTTCGAGGAAATAGTTTTACAAATGTCACGGCAGATGAAATAAACTTACTTCTAAGCTCTTTCTGTACATTGAGAGCTTTTACACTTCTGTCTTGTATTAAACTCTGACTCAAGCACATACATTATATATGGAAGCAAAGAGTATAGTTGGAACTTCTTAGGCTGCATTACGAACAGTTCGATTCCTGATTTGGCTGGAATCTGAGTGGCTTGATGTATGTATGCATGTATTTATTTACACTGCAAGTGGGCAAGCACCCCGTGGCAGTGGTATATACAATATTAACAATACACAGTTAAAATACAATACATAATACAATTTACAACACATATACAATTTTATACACAATACAATAAGAATACACAATACAATTTAACACAATAATAATAAAACATAAAATAAAACACTTACTTTTACAACACAACCTACATAATTATGTATAGGTCCTACATAAGTTTCAATAGTCTTTCACTTTACTCTCATCTCATTCCCTGTAGTGGCACTATGACGCATTTCACTGACACTTTAGCACACATTTCACTGACACTCTGTAACACATTTCACTGACACTATAGAACACATTTCATTGACGCTATAAATTATCACTGATCGGAACTGTTCCCTGCACTGTAAAACCATAACTTCACTGACTCACCTCGCTTCACTGATACAACAGTTCAAATAAGTCAAATAATTGCATTCTTATGCATACTTATAAACAGAACTACATTTAAACTAAACATTTCTAGTCTAAGGCCCTCTTACACGCTATTTTTAAATAATTTACAATTCAAACCAAGGAAGTAAACTCGTAAGGCTAGATAAATACATGTCACCTTAAAAAATTAAATGTTGAATGTCACCTTAATTTTAATTTTCACTTTATACACAACTCTTTAAATTATTCTTGAATCTCCTTAAGGAAGGACAGCCCTCAAAGACCGCTGCAGGTAGGTCATTCCAATCATTTATAGTTCTGTTTAAAAATGAGAATTTACCTATATCCGTTTTCTGTTTCCTACATTTGATTTTAAAATCATGATCGTTCCTACCATAGTACGTTGGCTTTTCTAACCGAGCCGTTATGTCTACCCATGCTTTCTGACCTAGATGTGCTCTATACAGTGATGTTATTCTAGTTTTCCTACGTCTGTTTTCCAAAGTTTCCCATTTAAGTTCTTTTATCGTATCGTTCCCATCTTCTCTTTTACCTTTAACAAATTTAGCTGCCCTATACTGGATTCTTTCTAAGGAATTTATCTGATATATTCTATAGCGATCCCAACACGTAGTTCCGTATTCCATTAACGGTCGCACTAATGTTAGATATGCTAATTTCCCTCGATTTGGGGCTAGCCTTTCTCAAGATTCTCATAATAAAGTGAAGTGCCCTCCATGCTTTGCCTGTAACATTATCAACATGCTCTCCCCAAGAAAGTTTGGAGTTTAAATACACTCCTAGGTATTTACAACATTGTTCTTGCGGAATTACAACACCACTGAATTCGTAATTAAGACTAGTTTCCTCTCGGGTTTTACAAAATGTTTTAGATTTACTTTTAGAACCATTTATTTTCATCCTATGCTTTAACGCCCAGTTGTAAATGTTATTCAAGTCTGTTTGAATAGCATCTACATCTGAATTATTTCTAATCTTTCTATAGATAATGCAGTCGTCTGCAAATAGCCTCACATTTGATGTAATATCCTGGCATAGGTCATTTACGTATATTATAAAGAGTAATGGACCCAGAACGCTGCCCTGTGGCACCCCTGAACTTATATTTCCAATTTCCGATATTTCATGACCTACTCTAACTCTCTGGGTTCTACCTTTTAAGAATTCTTGGATCCATAGCACCACTCTTTTATCTATTCCTAGCCTACTTAACTTATCTATTAATATGTCATGTGGCACCAAATCAAATGCTTTCGAAAAGTCAATCACAACTGCATCGATTCTTCCGCCTCTAATCTACCTCTTCAGCTAGATCCTGAACCAGCGACGTAATTTGACTATCACATGAGAAGCCTTCCCTAAAACCATGCTGGCGGTTGTAAAACCAGACTTTCGCATTTAGAACATGACGAATATAATCCGATATCAAATGCTCCATGACTTTACATACGACAGATGTAAGGCTAATCGGTCTGTAGTTTCCGACATCTAATTTATTTCCACCTTTATGTATGGGTACCACTATAGCTGATTTCCAGTCACATGGAATAGCTGCATTGTTTATGGAAACATGAAATATACGCATTAAGTATGGAATTATGGCCTCGGAACCTAATTTAAGAATCTCTGTAGCAATACTATCTGGTCCTCGAGACTTCCGATTTTTTAATTTCGTTATTCTCTCTCTAACTCCTTTGGAAGTTATTTTGAAAGTCGAATTTGGTTCACATTCACGGTCTGTGACACAACCACTCCTATCAGCGGGATTATTATTATTATTATTATTATTATTATTATTATTATTATTATTATTATTATTATTGAAAACCGAAATGAAATAGGAATTTAATAAGTCGGCCTTTTCTTTGTCATCAGTTATACTTTCTCCGTTCTGATTTCGTAAAAGCACTACTCCTTCATTTTTCCCTTTTCTCCTGCGTACATAATTATAAAACTGTCTCCAATTGTTACTTTCATCTTCTTTTAAAATAGTTTTTAGAAAATTTTCCTGAGCTAACCTTTTTTCACACTCAAGTTTCTTAATTAATTCGATATATTTTTCCCAATGCTCATGGCTCCGTTTACGTTTGCTAAATGCGCGCCTTGTCTTTTTCTTTAAGTAGCGAATATAATTAGTGTAATATTCTGGGTCCGGATTTTTCTTAATTATTTTAGAAGGTACACATTTTACTAATGCCTCGAAAATTATACACTTCAATTTATGCCACACATTTTCCATATTTCCTTCAGTCCTTAGAAAGTCATCATGCTTTTGTCGTAGAAACGTTTGTAATTCATGGACATCGGTTTTGTTGAAGTTCCAGACAGACACTGGACTTGACCTCGGATTTACTGTGTTTTCCCAGAAGATTTCTAATAAGACGCTATTGTGATCACTTATTTTATGAAGACTTTCAGAGTTGACAAAGAGAGAGACAGGTCTTAGTAGGTAAACATCTAAGAGGGCATTGTCACGCGTCGGACCATTTACTACCTGCGTGAAATCTTTACGCCAGATCAATTCATTAACAAGGGTCTGTGCATCTGAATTTGTACCTGAAATCCCGTTCCAGTTAATTTTCGGGAGGTTTAGATCCCCAGCAATTACTACGTTTCGGTCTTCTGATACTGTATTAAGATATTCATTTAGTTTGTGCAAAGTTAAATTGTTAAATTCACTGGGTGGTCTGTAACATGCTAACATGTTCTAACATGTTCTATAGATTGATCAATTCAAGCTAAAAACATTCAGGATTTTCTATCGACTGTAAGCCAAAAGGATTTCAGAAAAAACTCGATTGCTGGTCAAGTGCTACTGTTTCTCCAAACTTACTACATTTGGTAAAAAGATTTTCTTATCCCTCTTCAAGATAATTTATAGTCACAGAAATTGAAGTTGGCTATGTTCTACATGATACTGCCACATTTCAAATTTATCCATAAATGCTCTTTGCTAGTCGATCATATGTCGTGCAATTCTGTAACTCGCACGCACAACGTGCTAACGATATTTGATATCAGTCTCACTTTGTTAATATCCCATTTTTACCTTTAGCTGTTCTAAAGCAGATTTAGATAGTGTTTCTTTACTAAAACCTTTACTGTATTTATTTGTAACATAAAATGGCATGCGTAAGAAATTGTAATAGTACATAATAGAAGCTTTATCTCTCTTCTTAATTAAAAAATCTTTCTCCTTCGACTCATCACGAAAGAAAAATGATGTGAGGAGTTTATTGTTTTTCACTTAAAACGAGCCGCCACTTATTGCAGACGCGAGTAAACTTGCACCTTGCAAGAACTATATATAGATACTACAGCTACTGCAGAGTCCGTTCTACCTGCACTGTACATGCCTGTGAAATTTATGTAGTTATTTTATTTGACTCATATGTTGATTTCCTTCACATCTCTATCTGATGAATGAAGGTCTTTTGGACACTCGTAATCTTAAAGTGTGAAGAATTATTCTACTTCTGTTGTATGGAAGCCGTTGAATCAAAATTAACTGATAGTGACTATAAAGTTATACTTAAATATAGGATGTTATAAAACGCTTTCAGTATTTTGGGGGTAGTAGTATTCATCAAAACAAGAAAAACATTCCAATAAACATGGGTCCTAAAATTAATATCTTCCGAGATAAGAGTAATAATTGCTCTTCGACGCCATAGAAGATGTTCAATATGATTTCCATTTTCTAAAAATGAGCATTCAGTATTCTAAATGGTGGTAGTAGTCATCAAAATAAGACAAAGAAGTCCAATTAACATCTTCTGAAATGTGAATATTTTTTCATCAACATGACAGGAGATGCTTAACGTGATTTCCATTGAAAAAATGAAAAATTACTATTCTGAGAGGTGGTCGTATTCATCAAAACAAAACAATAAATCTAATAAAGATGAGCCCTAAAATCAAATATTTATTTATTTATTTATTTATTTATTTATTTATTTATTTATTTATTTATTTATTTATTTATTTATTTATTTATTTATTTATTTATTTATTTATTTATTTATTTATTTATTTATTTATTTATTTATTTATTTATTTATTTATTTATTTATTTATTTATTTATTTATTTATTTATTTATTTATTTATTTATTTATTTATTTATTTATTTATTTATTTATTTATTTATTTATTTATTTATTTATTTATTTATTTATTTATTTATTTATTTATTTATTTATTTATTTATTTATTTTGTTTTGTTTGTATGTTTGTTTGTTTGTTTGTTTATTTAACATTTGGCATATATTCATCCTCCGCCCGCCCTTTTGAGAGATCTGGCGACAATTTTTAAAATACTAAGCGTAGTTCCTTTAAATCTAATCAACCTACTGAAAATTGCGTTTTCTCAAAACTACGTTTTTAGTGAATAAAATAGTTCCCGTCGACTTACATTTGCTACGATTTGAATGAAACTTTGCAAGAATACTCAGCGTAGCCTACTCCAATACATAAATCTATGCATGGAATCAGCTCTTCGCTGAAAAATTTTCATGGTACGAATTTGTAACTTTTAAAATTGAAATAAAATTTATCAAGTAAAAATTAGGATTTCTATAAAAAAAATTTATCTCATTAACCAATGTTCGAATTTAAAAATCCATGCGTAGTTTTCTTAATCATGAAAATCTTTCACAGATAATTTTAATACGCAATCAACAATTCTGAAGTCTTGAGGGATGTTTTGAATTTTCGCATAACTTAATATCATTAAAATAAGTGAAAAAATAATATCTAAGGAAGTAATGCATGAAATTTTATTAAATTTGGTACTATTATTTAAATGTGTAGATACAACAAATCTACCGAATTTCACAGCAATTAGTCAAAAAAGCTCTTAAAATGCCTTTGCCTTCAGCTGGTTTTGAATTCTCGACTCTCGCATTCATAGCAAGTAAGAAAACCATGTCACCGAGGACGAGTCTGATGAAAAACTTTGAAGGAACTCTGTCCCTCATAAAGAGTTACATACAAAATTCTTCTCCCATTTCTCACCCACTAACTTCTGAAGCTGAGAACGTAGTTAAATGAAACATCAGTACTAAAACATAAGTAAGTACATGTGAAATAAGCCGTAGATTATTTAATCTGCAAGATTATCTACCTGATTAGCTTGTCCAAGTTCTTGTACCACATGTTGGCGTCTTGGTAATGAAAATCCTCTCCCATTGTCAAAATTATGTTCTGACTTGTGTACGAAGACGCCTGCTGCTTGACAAATGCAACAAAGTCTTGTATCTGTAGAAGAGAATTAGGACAGAAATTAGTATTTTTCAGACCTGACTTCGCTACTACTATCGGAAATATTCACATTACAAGATAATGGCCGACATGAGTATGCCAATGGTTCGTGCATAATGAAGAGCCTTGGCATACGGCTTATAAATATATATGGTGATAGAAGTAACATTTTGTAAATTGAACAACTGAGTTATGAATATAGGCCTAATGGATAAATGAATTAATTACTGAGATGTAATGAAAGAATTTATGGTAACATTAATATGGGAAATTTCTTAATATATGAAGGAGCGAAAATAAAATTGCAGAGAGAGTGACTGAACTAAAAGACGAAATCACGAAGTAAAAAGTGGACTCGGAAATTTATAGATGTTTGAACAGTGAATGTTGAATAATTTATGATAGGGTAAATGAATTCATGGAATAATTCAGGAATAGGCTACACCGTGTCCCGCTTAGAGGGATCGAGAAATGAAAGCGAACCACTTAAAATCAGATGAAGATATTGTTTTGATTTACATCTGACAAGATGCAGAAACTGTAAACTGTCCAAGTTTATGCACCAATTGTTTAAAAACAGTTGCATGTTCATGCGCATGCGTACTAACATTTATCGTGGAAACAAGCCTAGCACCATTCAGTAGAACATTCCGTTATTGGACCATTCTTCTTCATCGAGGCAACAGTCACAGGGAATGTGTTTCTGGACATGTTGCAGAACTTGTTTTGTTGATCAACTCCTCCGAGAATCGGTTTTTCAGTAACATGGTGCTCCACTCCATTACTATGGAGCAGTGCGTGGCTTTTTGTAAGCAAACTTTCCCAGTAGGTTTATCGGAAGAGGAGAACCCTTGCCTGGCCACCTAGGTTATCCGTCTTGACCTTCCTCTGGGCTTTGTGGCAAGTGATGTATACCAACGTGATGCAGTAGACACTTTGGAAAAAATCAGACAACGCATTATAAATGCAGCTGCGCTAATCACTTCACAAATGTTATGGAACACTTGGCAGGATGTTGAGTACCTTTTAGATGTCTTCAGGGTAGCTCGAGGCTCACACATCGAGTTGCACTGACCATTCTCCGAAACTCGGAGAGTTTTTACATCAAGTTATATAAAAAGTTATGTTATAAAACCATTATTTAGCACTTATTTCTCGATCCCTCTAAGCGGGACACGGTGTATATAAAAGGATGGCGCAACAAAGTTGCACTTCGAAAAGACAAGAAGAGATTTTAAAATTTTAAACGAAAAAATTGATTTATGAATAAGGCGGATGGATTTACGAATGTGTTAAAACGAACATGCGAAATTGTGAATGTATAAATGTGGATATAGGTCTACATTTTGAGTGAATGAATTGAATAAGCCTCATCACCTTCCTCATCGTCGTCGTCGTCGTCGTCGTCGTCGTCATCATCATCATCATCATCATCATCATCATCATCATCATCATCAAAGATAAAACATCAAAGTACGTTGGATTTTAAAACTGGTCTACCCATTTTACTTCGGCTCCCGATATTTCTTCATCTTAAAATTTAGTAGTAAAGTATATCTTCGGAACTCATCTGTGATCCATTCTGTTTATGTGTTCCATTCAGATTTCTCTCTATTGTATGATTTCATCTGTAAGTTTCCAAATATTAATTCTGTACTATTATCCTCGCTTCGTTTCACGTCTGTTATTCTGTAATCAGTTACATTCCTCAGGTACCTCTTTTCCAATGCTTCTATTCTTTGTTCCTGCTCGTTTTTGTTAATATCTAGTGTTCTGACCAATATAATAGTGCTGGAACGGCCATTATCTTATAGAATTTATAATAGTTTCTGAAGGAACACAGGAATTTATGAACAGAATGAAGGACAATTGAATTTATGAGTATATGAAATGATACAGGAATTTCTTAATATAAATATGGACATAAGAATTTATGATATATCTAATACAAACGGGAATTCATAAACAGATGAATGAACACAGATGTTTATGGATAAATTAATTGTCACAAGAATTCATGAATAAATGAATGGACACAGAAATTTATTAATATATTAATGGAAGCAGGAATATACAGCGTGAAAGTGAAATAACCTTGCAAATTGAATGGGACGATAGGATATACTTAAATAAATAGAAAACCTATGTTATGTTTTGTGATTAGAACACGGCTAATTAGAACATTAAATTTGTAGTTTCAGCAGTCCGGTAACATCGCCGCTAACATAATCTACTCGTGATACAGATGTAAGAGGTCAACGAACTTGGTGTGTCTCTGTAGATGAGCTGCTCTCTACCTCGACGTTGTTGCAACCTACTCACATCGTGCAGTGGCTTGAAATTAGAGGTTTTTAAAATCAAATTTACACGAAAACCGTCCACGCTATTAAAATACGCCGGAGGGATAAATTATTCTTTATTAGATTTCCTTCGGTATGGACTAAAATTACGATACTACTCGCAATAATTTCCCAATAAGAGATTATTTAACATTTGAAAAAAAATGTGAAAAAAAATATTAACTTTCCACCAATATGAGTTTTTTGTTACATAAGACATGAGCTATTTCTCTTTCACCCTGTAAATATAAATGGACACATGAATTTATGGTTAGATAGCTGGACAAAGGAATTGAAGGATTCAGAACCATAGTGAGCCAAGCGCCATATATTAAACTCGTAGAAAACAAGGATTAAAATTAAGTTATTACCATAATTCAATGGAAACTTATAGCAACTAGTATAAAGTATGCACATTAAAACTAAATGATATGTCAATCTTCATTAAACTATGGTATTCACTTACCTTTAACCCTTACTTTCTCTGTTTTTAATGAGTGGCGCTTGGCCCACTATGGCTCTCAACCCTTCAATTATCAATGGATGGAAGGAAGCAGGGATTTATGAATAGAAGAAGGAACGCAGGAATTTATGTATAGGCTAATAGACGCAAGTATTTGTGAATAGACGAAAGGAAATAAGAATTTACGAACAGACAAAGGAGCGCAAGAATTTATGCACTGAAATTCATGCATATGTACGAGTGAACGCAGGAATTTATAAATACATAATTAGTTGTAGGAATTTATGAATTAGGTACAGATATAATTTTCTGTTGTTTTGAAAGGGCACACAAGTATACAAAGGAATGCGTGAATGAATATTAACTTATTAATTTATCAGTAGAAATTATGAATGTATGAATGAAAAATACAATTTATGAATGATTTTAGTGAAGAATTTGCGGATGTATGAATTTTAACAGAACACATGGATCTTTCAATTTATTAATGAAGGAATAAATTGAAGAATAGTGAAGGCTGAGACGAGTGGAATGGGTTGAAGAGAGAATTAAAAAATTGTTGAGTGGAGAATTGTAATTATGTTATTGGTGTTATACCTTCTGATCCACATTGTAATCAGGGCTTTTCTGATCGTCGATGAATGGTTGGTCCTTGCACAGAACATCGAAACAGAACCCCTTTGGAGCTGCGTAACCATTATACAACACACTTGTGAATATATCTGCCGAAGCACCTGTAAGAGAAGATTGCATTTAAAGGAGACACCGTTATATCCTTAGCTATTGACTTGTTAACATACTTCCTATATCGTAAGAATTTAACATGGTACAAGTTACATTCCAATTAATTATTATGTTATTAATCTGTACTTTTCGTGATTCAATCTGCGTACATGATATAGCATAAAATGTTATCTGAATTTACAGTACGATTATATAGTCCTGACAGTTGCCGAAATTTTCACCTGGATCAGGCGAGTCCATTAAGTTACGCCAAGTGGTGCTCAGGTTAGTCAGTCGCTTGCATTCAGAGCGATCGGATGTCAAGCGTGCGGTATAGCGTGCGTTGTGTTTCCAGTACAGTTAAGCTGTACTGCATTTGTTTACTGATCGCTGGTTCTTATCTCACTCCGGAGCTCTCCCCACTACTCCTATTACTTCCCCTCATCCGCGTCGCTGAGCTGCCAGGACTAAATAATCGGTCTGTACTTCAATGTCTTTCGACATCTCTTCTGTAGCTGTAATCTACTTGTATTACGAATGGAAACTCTTCATTTTCCAACTCACCTAGGTTGGCACTCCCTTCCCAGACCAGCTCCGGAGTCCGTGTTTTTAGTCTGTTTTCCTTGTCTTGGAAGTCTAGGCGGGAAAAGAAAAGACCATCGTAGCCCATTCCCGCAAACATGGAGGCCATCTCTCGAGAATGCCCGAATGGGTCAATCTGCCAGCCGATTCGTGGACGTCCGCACTCTCCAAACGTGTCGTTCAATTTCCTGAAATTTTGATGTAGGTACAAAGAAGTGGTAAAGAAAGAGAAGAAGTAGAAAGACAAATTATGTTAATGATCGCAAGGCATGAGGAATAGAGAAAATGATAGAAATTATTGAAAAGTGGGAGGAAGTAAAAAGAGAAATAGTTATGGTCCGTCCCAGGAATCTGTGGAGTAGAAACACGAAACAAGACCTCTGCGCAAGTAGTATGTGGGAGGGCTAGGACCAATGACTGCTCTGGGGGGAGGCATTGCTAGAACGAAGCGAGCAATCGCTTCCAGGAGGGGATAATTTCTATCTGAACTCTACTCTATCTTCTAGTGCGATCATCTTACCCCTTAGCGGACTCGAGCTGATATTGTCCACAATACACTCTAGCACAAATAGACTCCGCCCCCATATGCGCGAAGTTACGTCAGAGGACGCTAGGACGGACCATAGAGAAAAATAATGAGGGAAAAAAGAGAAGAGAGATGGAATACGAAGGAGGTTGTAAATGAACCGAAAGAGGAAATTGTAAGGATTGTACAAAAAGAGTTGGAGATGGAGAGGACAAAGGGAAACTGTAAACGACGAGATATGGGACAGGTGAAGAGTTAAAAATTGGACAGAAGACAAGAAGATGCAAGAGACAAAACGTTCAATAGTTCTGAAAGAAATGGACGAATTTGGGGAAAATGAAGCTTGTGACATGAAACTTATTTAAAAAGGAGAGGGAAAAATTCTTGATAGAAAAAAGTGACTGTACAGAATACAAAAGAACACAGAAGAGCATATACAAATACTAAAAATAAACTCAAGGGAAAATGAGTCAATTTCAAAGCGACAGAAATCCATGAAGATGAGAGGAAAATGTTTGTGGAAGAGAAAAAAACTGAACTGAAATGTAATAAAGCTGGATAAGATAAAAATAAAGACAGAAAATAAGATGGAAACGATAAGAACAAATTAAAATTACAAGAATTTGAAAGTCAAAAGGAAGAAAATTAAATATTTGAAGAAGAAAACTATAGGTGTGAAATTTTTGGAATCCTGTACTGTATTATGTATATCAAAAATCCAAAATTTAGGAGTTTATTTGATCCCAGGTAGTCATTTATACCTTTTTTGCGTGATGACGCACATTCGACAAAAGCACACATATGGATTACCAACTTTACTTTCAATGGAGGAAATTTTACTCCAGTCGGTATTAAAGTAGGCGACTCAATATCCGTTAGTGCATTTTACAAATACAAAACAATTTTAGTAATCAACAATGAATTCAGCGTTTGCAAGCTCCAATTAAATAGCTGCGACAACTGGCGGAAAAGTTTGATACAGTGCCTGGTTTATTCACTAATGTACAGTAGTGGCAAAAAAAAACCGGATCGACCCTTGTAGCTGATACAAAAGAATCCTGTGTTGTGTATTGTGTCAAACTGTGGTAATTTCAATATGGATAGTGAAGACAGAGTTATGTACTGCTATTTAATGTAAAAATACGCAGTTATCTTTGCCGAATAGAGGTAGAAATGTAATATTGATACCAGATGAAAATAAAACCCTCAAATTGTTTTCGTCTGTAAGTTTGAGGCACTGAAGGAAACAAAAGACGGTAAGAATCGAACAAATGCAATAAATTTCATTGTTGCAATTAATTATACAAGATGGATGTGTTTTGTGACTAGCAAAATTTGAATCTGTGACTCTGAAATCAGCTACAAGGGTCGGTCGGTTTTTTTTTTGCCACTACTGTACAATGTGATTTTGAAACTGAATTAGTAATCTGTCTGCTTTTGAAACTAACTCCCAACTTCACCTACTTGAAACAATGCGATGTAGCTGGAATTGAAATTTAATATTCTTACAGGCTTATAGGGGCCTTTATGGACACAGTGAAACCAGTTAAAACACAACTTCATAAAAAAGTGATGTAGCTGCTTTTGAAAATACACGACTTTATTCTCTCTCTCTCTCTCTCTCTCTCTCTCTCTCTCTCTCTCTCTCTCTCTCTCTCTTTCAGTTTACCTCAAGCCCCATGTGAACTGGTCGATGGTTGACTGATAGTGACTCGCAGCTTCATCGTTCATGCTCCAAGCTCCTCCGATGAACTCCAGGCGTCCCTCATTAACCAGGTCCTTCACTATCCCTTGAGTACTCTCATCCTGCTCAACCCACCACTTCCAGAAGAAGGCCGTCTCCACGTATATGAACCTATGGACAGATTTAGCAAGTGACGAATGAATTTATAAATATTAAACTTACCATAGGCCTACATGCTACGAGCCGAGAAGTTCGCCATTGTCAGAAATGCCATTTACTAGTGGCCTGTGACTTGAGGTGCGTCAGCAATTAGAAAAGATAACCTATTCAGCGAAACGATAATACTGTACTTACTTATTATTATTCACAAATGTACACAAATGAAGTAACTAAAAATTAACTCGAAGAAGACTAACGTTCGTTTCTTGGATTTAACACCAGAGGCATAATTTACACTCCAATTATCAAAATATTTTGTTTAATTTTTATTATATTTTCCAAAGTGAAAGGCGAATGTCAGCTAGTCACCTGGCGAATCCTCGGCCTCATCTCGCCAAATAACTCGCTATCGCCAATTTCACTGATAGGTACAACAGGCTCCGGTGCGTTCGGAACAGAGGAAAAAAAAACAAAGCATAGCAGTATTGAAAGTAGGCTATGTGCTAAGTTGAATTCCATTCCTCGATTATGCTTTCCATGTAACCTCTGATTTGTTTCATTTTTGCATAGTAGTAATATGAAATGGGTATGTTTATATGAGTATTAATACATGGAATAATTAAAATGCGAAGAAGCATGGTTCACCGTTGGCCTACTACAGAAGCTGAAGTATCTGTTTTACCTTCGTTCAGGATTTTTGAGCAGAGCGTCCAACACTGAGTCTATGATGTATTGCACTCCAGCATTTTGGATTGAGTTGTTGCCTGAAAAATATTTTTTGTTAGTAGATGTGGATTTATACAGCAATTATACGGGACATCATTTTATTTTTACTAATATTTTTAATATTAACCTGGCTATACCTTTGGATTAACGGTTGAAAACAGAAAACACCGTTTGCTACCCCTTCCACGAACGGAGTTCGATGATACTGATGTAAAATACAAACAAATCACTTTACTAGGTATGGGGGGGAGATAAATAGTTCGTCCATTTACGTAAACTAGGATATTGTCGCAAGTTTGAGTTTGATAATTTTCATTAGGTTTTTTTAAATCAATATACAGTACAGTATTAACAATAAGTGTTTTTACTCACGAACTGAGTTATCCATGCGAACGTATTCATTATGCAGTGTACTGTATATTATACTGTCTACAGCACAGAGTACAATGCAGAGAATGAAGTTAAATTGAAAAATAATCATAATATGGATATTTAAACATATTTTTTGAAAATGGTGGCCGTTAATTTCGATACAGGCTTCAGTTTTTTTGTGCTTATTATCGCACTATAGACTATTGCATCTAATTCCAGTTTCGTCCTTCGTACTAGTAACTCATGCTGAACTAATTCTGTACCTAGTCTATAAAAGAGTAATTACCTTACGTACTGTAAATTCAATCTTCACTTCTGCCCGATCCGAAAAGATAAAATTACTCAGACATGCTATCTACTGTCCGTTCAAGTAGTTATGTCGCAGGATCGTAGAAAGAGGGGAAATCACGTGACAGTTAATTACTGTGCTCCAACCACGAGAAAGTCTCCGCCGGATGAGACGAAGGAGGGTAATGCTGTGAATGAATGTTGATGTCATGAGATGTCATAAGGTCACACACCTGGGTACTCTTATCTCTATTGGCTAGCGCTCACAGCACAAACCATAACATTGGTACAGACATATTGATACTACCTTAGTTACAAAATTAGATCACAGTTAATCTCCTGGTCTTTTAATCTCTTCATGCAGGAAATAACATATGCAGGAGAGCGCATGGTTTTTATACTGGTGTAATAACGGTAATATTATTTATCTACTTCGTTCCAATAGATGAGGCAATAGTAAGCACATTCCTTTCACGGTTGATCTCCTGGTTGGAGAACACTACTTAACGAGACCCTTTTATTTAAGTTATTTTAAACAGTTGTATAATATCACAACAGAAATTAATGTTTTCGAAAAAGAGCCAAGACAGCCCAGCCACTAGCTTTACAGAGGGGCGACTAAAAGTAGGTGGGGGAAATCGGGATGCGACGTAGGCAAACGGACGACAGTACCTGTGCGAAAATATGATTCAATATTGAAAGCTCTTTCGTCGCTGAAAAATGCGAACATATTTCTGAAACGTACTATACTCACTAACTCAGTACTATATGCGACCTTGGTTCTGTGTGGAGGACAGCTGGAACTTCATTAGCAGAAGGAATGGGAGTGAAGTACATACAAAAACTCAGGTACAATAAAAATTGAAGTAAAAATAAAATGATGTCCCTCTACATACAAACGCATTACATTATCACTGTCTGTTATCTTCGCCATCTATTCATAGAAGTAGTGACTAAAGAAGCCACACTTACACGAACAAATTATCGATCACTATCGATTAGTAAGGGTCAGGTATCTTTGAACGCCAATGTACTACACCAATCCCTTTCACATTTTGAATTCACGAGCAAACATTGTCATGGTGCAGATAAAAAATTTAATTTTTTTTTCTTCCACCATGTTAAAATGTCCAAACAAGTGCTTATGCAAATTTTGGCCACTCGAGCGTAATAACGAAGGCCGTCCAGAAAGTAAATTTCTCTGAGGCCTTTTACAGAAAAAAAAATACAATTTCATAGAAAGGTATGTTGGCACAGATAAATCAAGTATTATTGAACTATTTTTCAACACATTCCCCACCAGAATTGACATAGCTTATTTGTCATACCGTGGAATCAAGAGAGAGGTGCAGACAGCTGTCACACACTGGTTCCGATCCAACCGCCAGATTTCTACGACACAAGAATACAAAAGTTGATCCCATGTCATGACAAAATATGTCTCAATTCCGGTGGGGAATAAGATCCAAAACAGTTCAACAGTTGCTGTATCTGTTCCAATAAATCCTTCCACGAAATTGTATTTTCTTTATGTAAACGGCCCCAGACAAACTTACTTTCTGAACAGCCTTCGTAATTGCACTCGAGTTGTCAAAATTTGTATAAGTATTTGTATTGACATTATTAACATCGTGGAAGAAATAATAATGACATTTTTATCTGCACCCATCAGAATGTTTGCCTGTCAATTTCTTTATTACAGTAAGCCAAAGAAGTTTATACTATGAATATTATACTTCCCACCGTAAAGACTGGATGTGGGGTTACATCTCGATGAATTCCATGCATCTTAATGGATAGTATGCCGTATACATGCTACGATATTTTAGACCCAGTTCTGTAATTGAAATACACCTTACAAAATTGTACTAACACTCTGTAATCGTGCATTGTAGTAAAGGGGAGGTGAAATCATAGCTCGGCCTATTTCTTTCATTTTAAAGTGTGTGTGTGTGCGTGCGTGTGTGTGTATTTTTTTTATAATCTCTCCTACTCAACTCCCTCCTCTCCTTCTTGTGGTGTAACCTGTTTTCCCAAACGATTCTCTGGGGACCATTTTTCACGGCGGTATAACCGATCTTTCTAATACTGAGGAAATGCAGTATTTAAGCATGTCCAGGTGCTTTGAGGTAGCATCACTGTACTTTTGTTACGCGTACTGTCATGGCGTGGATAAGCGTTCCTTGAAGTGGCGTTCTGCAAAGGCCGATAGATCTACATATGTAATCCTCCTGGCTAGGTCCGATGGAGCCGCTGACTAAAGGCAGGTACGGTCCTTCACGCAAAAAAGGGGTTGAGAGAAGTGATTTAACTGCCAATTTTCTTAAGGGGTCAAGTACAGCTTACAGCAGTAAAATTTTGGAAATATGCAACATGTTTTTTTCTCTATTACTGTATCTTGTACAATAATGAGTCCTTCTGCTATATGAAAAGAATATTTTTACGATTTAAAAAAATAATTTATATTTCTTTTTCAGAATTCAAAATGGTGGCAGTTCACTGTGCAGAGATGAAGCGTTTCCCTCGTAACTCAAAAACTATCCAACATTCTGTGATGAATTTTTTTGTGTGTATTTATGCATGTCATATCTACAATATGATGCAAAATAACTTCCCTATCTTTAATAGATTGTCTGAAAAAAATAAATCCATTTTAAAAAATGGTCAAATACAGTATTTTCAACAAAAACAAAAAAATATATAAGAAAATGTAGTTGAAAAAGCATTATATTGTAAACATGAGTTTCAGCAATAAAATAAAAGGGATAGAACATGAAAAAGTTAGTAAGTTTATGAGTTATGAGGGAAACGCTTCATCCTGCACAGTCAACTGCCACTATTTTAAATTTTGAAAAAAAAAAAAAAAAAAAAAAAAAAAAGAATTCTTTAAATCCTTAAAAATATATATTTATTTTTTCATATAGAAGAAGGACAGTGTTTTACACATACCAATTTTCATCATTGTACAAGATATAGAAAAAAAAAGAGTTGAATGTTTTCAAAAATTTTACTGCTGTAAGCTGTACCTAACCCCTTAAAAATCTGGTGCCCACGTAAAAAAACGGTTATCTTCTAGCCAAAATGATCACTGTCTGGAGAGAAAGACCTAATTCAAAAGTATTGGAGAGCAAGAGCGCTAATGGCTTCACTGTCAGACGCCAGGCATTAAAAACAACAACATATCTTGAAAAATGACAGATATTCTTTCTAAAATTTCTACCTAGTTCTTACAGCGGAATACGTTTTAAATGTGTGTTAGTCACGTTGTGCAAAGGAATATACAGTACAATGAAAGTTACTGTTCATTTCAGTCCTTATCACGATGAAAAGTTATGACGTCACAACTCGGTGATTTGTCGTATCTTGATGTCTCAGTAATTTTGAATCATAAAACCTGATTATTTCAACATTTACTTACTTACTTACAAATGACTTGTAAGGAACACCCAGGTTTATTACCGCCCTCACATAAGCCCCCTATCGGTCCCTATCATGTGCAAGATTAATCCAGTCTCTATCGTCATATCCCACCTCCCTCAAATACATTTTAATATTATCCTCCCATCTACGTCTCGGCCTTGCCAAAGGTCTTTTTCCCTCCGGCCTCCAAACTAACACACTATATGCATTTCTGGATTCGTTCATACGTTCTACATGCCCTGTCCATCTCAAATGTCTGGATTTCATGTTCCTAATTATGTCATGTGAAGAATAAAATGTGTGCAGTTCCGCGTTGTGTAACTTTCTCCATTCTCCTCTAACTTCACCCCAATTAGCCGCAATATTTTCCTAAGAACCTTATTATCAAACATCCTTAATCTCTTTTTCTCTCTCAAAGGGAGAGTCCAAGTTTTACAACCATAAAGAACAATCGGTAATATAACTGTTTTATAAATTCTAACTTTCAGATATTTTGACAGCAGAATAGATGACAAAAGCTTCTCAACCGAATAATAAAACGCATTCTCCATATTTATTCTGCGTTTAATTTCCTACCGAATGTCATTTATATTTGTTACTCTTGGCTCCAAGATATTTGAATTTCTCCATCTCTTCGAAAGATAAATCTCCAATTTTTATATTTCCATTTCGTAGAATATTCTGGTCACGAGACATAACCATATACTTCGTCTTTTCGGGATTTACTTCCAAACCTATCGCTTCGATTATTTCAACACATCAAACTTAATTCCTCTTTAATACAATGCGCCCAGAAAGAACAGGAATAAAATGTGTAATAGATTACTTTATACGTAAATTATAGGCCTGTTTGAGTTTTTTATTTACGAGCAAATGATGAAGGTAACAAAAAGCTGCATATCCACAAGTATTGCACTTACTTCCATAGTAATACTGATCGAGTGTCTTCAGCCAGCCGACATCATCGTGGGTATGAGGCACCAGATGAACGTTAAGCTTGTTGGGGTCTATTGCTGGGCATGACTGCAATCAAAGGAAATTATACACTGGAGATATAAAGTATTTCTTTTGGGATGAATTCTAAACCTGACCTGCACGGAAAGTGATGTTTTTTTCTACGTCTCCTTTCTCTCTCGGTATATGTTTCGAAAGTCTCTTAATGAAGACATTATAATAATTATTTTCAGTTCAGAATGTAAACTTATCTACACATTACTTGAACCTGGAGAAAAAGATCTCACTCACCTCTTACTAATTTCGACTGTAACAATGACTCCTCAATGTTGAAAATCTTGTGATTTTGATTAAATTTTTGAGTCAACATTGATTATTATTCTGATGAAAATTATAATATCCACAAATGAATGTGTCATTGCAGAAAGGTACCTAAGTCACTTGAAACAAAGTTGTGGGAAATGAAAAAGAAATTGTCTATCACAATAACTGAGAATTTAGAGTAACGAAAAAAAGTTACTGCATGATCTTCTGATTATGAGAAATAGATTCTGCATAGGCAAATATTCGTAATTGAAATAATTTTACGTAAAAAAATTTTCAAACTTGGTTAACTTAGGTACCTTCCTGGAACGAAAATGATATACCATTCCGAAGTGAAATAAATCTTATAGATTAATTGCAGTACAAAATGAAGGACGTTATTATTATTCACAGATGAGTAGTGTAACATCACAGCTTGATCATAAAAACATGAGAACTATGTATTAATACAATTTGTTAGACATGCTAAATCAACACTTAGGCATGTAGCATTTTCTTTGCAAAATAAGTTTTACTGCCGATATACTGTACTGCTTTGTAATTTATGAATGTTTAAGTTTCAGCAAGTGGTCGGGACAAAACTGTTCATAAAAATGAATATATTCCTCAGGGATAATATGAGCCGTTCAGAGCAAAAGTGGTGTGAGTCAAAATTGGCTAATGAGGTTTAAACTAAAAATTCTATAAAATACAGCGCAAAGTAGCAATTAATATGTCTTTCGTTCTATCCACTGACTACTAATATTTTAAATAAATTCAATATTAGCTGCTACTTTGTGCTGTGTTTTACAGAACATTTGCTTTAACCCTCATTACCATTTTTGATTTACACCACTTCTGTTCTTAACGGCTCATATATCGATGGACGTTTTTTAACATCCTCTGTCTTTCTCAGTTTTATCGGAATAAATTTACCACCTGGATAAAATGCTTGAATAGGAAATGTGTGTGGAACTCTTCCTGGCTGAGACAGACGAAAGGTGTGCTCTACCATTCCACTAATCCAAGGTCTTGTTACAAGAACCTTTTCTTTTTGGACGAGTATTCGATATAACTAAAATCGGATACCTTGAAGTGTTGTTTTATGTCTCTAGGAGCATGTGATGTTTCTAGATATACAGTCACATTCTTATAAAATTGAGTCCACCAGTTTTTAAAATCCTTAACATCATTTGTCTCAGCTATTTTCAATGAAAATGCACAAACCTTTGAAAATGAAACAATAAGCTCACAATACAGTAATCATAGGGTGTGTAAATTCTGTCTCTCTTCCTAAGAATACGTTTTAACATCCAAAACTTCCGATCACATGGTAAGAACGAATCTTCTCAGTGAATAGAAGTGGAGGATTTTATCAAACAGATTCATATCAGTTAAAACCAAACAAGTCCTTACAAGAGTGTTGTTCTTATTTTTCCATAACAGTTATTAGAAAATAAATGTAATTCTGATATATTGTTTGGAACAAATTGATGAATAAATTCAATGGGAAATGATGACACTTCATCTGCGCCGTTTTTTCCTCACCCTCAGTTTTTTCTTTCGTCTTAAAATTGTGAATAGAAAACACTTCAACATTTAATTGTCTCAAATGGAAAATATCTTGATCTGGTAACTTATAGCTGGCAAGTATAGTACATTTTGCATAAAGTTGAACTCTAAAGCCATATTATTGCCTTCATTGAAATAAATTTTCCCCTGCTCTGTTTCAAAGCAGTATAAAATTTATTACTCCTCCTTTTGCGCTCTCATGTGGGAACGAACAAAAGTACTTATGGCAATGACTTAAGAGTCCTTCTGCAGTGTAGGTGTTTTTCATAAATAGGATTTGTCACACTTAAAAAGTCGATGACATCGGTACTTTTCAGTTCAGTTTCAGTTGAGTATGGATTCCGAAATTCATAAAATCTAGGTTTCCCACAAAAAGTGACTTAGAGACCTTTCTGCAATGCCACATTCAAATATAACGAAATCGATTAAACCGTTATGGGTAAAGCTGACGACAACAACGACGATAATGATGCCGAAGATGAAGATAAAGATACAGATATAAAATAACGGCGATAGTAATGTCGACGGCGATGATGAAAAAGATAATGACATTAAATCAAGATAGCATCGATTATGACGAAGATAGTGATAATAAAGATAGTGTAGATAGATAGATGGTCTTATTGAGCAATGTCGCACATACAAATGTACTATATTAACAGAATTTACTCTTAAATCCCACATACGAGTCTTCTGACCGTACGTGCTGTGTAAAACAGGTCCCACTTTGTAATGAAGAAAGTGAGACTATTATGAAATTACGATGTTATAACGATAATATTGATCAGAATGACGACAGCGATTATGACGAAGACTATAATGACGACGAGAAAGTGATAATGAAGATTACGATAATGACAATAAGGTGACGATTATGACTTATGACGATGGTTATGACGACGAAGATGAGACGTGACAATGAAGAAATTATGATATTGATGAGATGGTGACGATAATGATAAGACGATGACGATGAAAGAGATGAGATGATTATGTTTATGAGATTACGGCGACAGTGATGAGACGAAGATGATAATGATAAGACGAAAATAGGATGAGGAGATGACGAAGATAATGATGAGGAGACGACGATAATGATTAAAGACGACGATAATAAAACGATGATAAGGATGACGAGATTATGACGAAATTAATGGGGTGATGGCAATAATTATGAGACGATAGTAAATAAAAGACGATGGCGACAATGAGATCACATATTATGTGATGAGATGACTGCGAAGACGCTAAATAACCTAGATGTTGATACAGCGTCGTAAAATAACCCAATAAAAAAAAAGAGATGACTGCGAAAATTATAACAAAATGTCGAAGATAGTAACATCGACAAATATGATTACAACGATAATGATTATAGCAATGATGACCATGATGATTGTGATGACGATGAAGATGACAAAGATAATAACATCGATAAAGATTATTAGCCTATGATGAGATGACAGTGAAGTGATTAGTATAATGGTGAGTGCTGAGGAGACGAAGATGACATGATAATGAGACGATGATGATGGTGATAATGAGTTGACGATGATGATTCTGATGAGATGGTGAAGATGATGAGACGACGCTAATAATAGTTGTGACCATATAGATGACGAAGATATTGACATCGACAAATATAATAACGATAATGATGATGATAATGATGGTGATGAAGATTAAGGACATCGAAAAAGATTATGACGACGATAATGAGATGGCAATGAGATGATAATGATGTGACAACGATTATGATGAGACGAAGATTAAATATCAACCTATGATAATGATGACGATGATGAGACGATGAAGATGATGACAATGATATGATAACGATTATGACTACAGACGACGAAAATGGCGAAAATGAGACGACAACGATAGTGATAATATTACGAAGGTGGCGATGACGATTATGACGACGGTGATGATGAAACAACGACGATGACAGTAATGATAAGTTGATGATAATGTCGACGACAGTGATTTTAACGGAAATATTTAAATCTACGATTGAAATTAAACATTGGCAACGAAATTTTTGTAACGATGATGGTCATTAGGGCATATGATGATTATTACCAAAGGTGCTTACCTGATAGCCGCATACTGCCCGAGATGTTCTTCCCTGGTGAGGAGCACAGGTACACAAGAAAGGCAGGATGAATAGCACAGCTATCGCAGCACACCATGAAGCCTGCATGTCGAGCTGTCCGCTTCGCGATTTCTTCTACTGTATTGTAGGCGGTGTAATGGATTGCTGTTATCAGCATCTGGACTGTTCGCATATCAGTATCTCACAAACACGTGTTATATCCTTATCAGCCAGTAACATTTAACGAGGTGTTTAGTCAAGCAGAATCTTTCAACTAATCTCCATCACAGATGAAGCAACAGGCGAAACGTTCTCTGTTCGAGTTCCAGGAGATACTGCGAGATATTATGTTTATAGGAAATGGTTCTAGTGGAGTTAATCTTGGAGTAGGGAGATCAATTATCCGAAATATGGGGTCCAAGGTTTGGATATGAAAATATTATACCAAAATTTAGTACGATTTTTGTTTCTTTAATTTTTACGATTTACACACCACTACGTCTATGGGAGGGAGATTAATCTGATCCTACACTATACACCTAAAAATGCAGGCCTTCCTGGTTATAATAATAATAATAATAATAATAATAATAATAATAATAATAATAATAATAATAATAATGTTTTATTTTCGCTGGCAGAGTTAAGACCATAAGGACTTCTCTTCCACTCAACCAGCCTTAATGAATACAATACATATTTAAATTACGAATATTTACATTACACTTAAAAGGTTCTCCAGCAATATTCTTCAGTTAAATTAACGACTAGTAGACTACATATTTATTTAAATTTAGATAAACCTATAAGGTAAAGTAGTAACTTACAGTAATTTATGAGCTAATTTAATTCAATCAATTATAATTAATTTGAGGTTTGAGATAGCTAGTAAAATGATCAAAATTAATTTAATATAAGCTAACTAGAACTATGTTACAGGGAGAAAAAATATGTATATAAATCTAAAATATATTTCTATAATGAGAATATTAATGTAATTGCCATTAGAGGTTTTGTAAATCTATTTAGAGAAATTAATGATAATAATAAGAATGGACAGATGTTAGTTTCATTATATGTAATAAATATTAATCAGCAATTAATTTGTTAAGTAAGAATTTATGTAATTTGGACCTAAATGAAGTTATTTTCCAACAACCCCTTATGGAATCGGCATGACCCATGGCCACTGCTGAGACATCACAGGACAATAATAAGACGACAGACAATACATTTCTTCAATTACCCACATCTGGATTCAAACCGTGAAGCGTTTAGTTGAGATGCGCACGCACTGTCCGCTTAGCCACAATGACGGACTTTCATATGATTTTTGTCGACGGTAAAAATTATTTCTTGATCGATCAATAGAAAGAACGGGTGGGTATTTCTGTAGATATGGGTGCATTGTTTGTTCGCCAGTCGGTTTGTCACACGGTTTCTTTGTTAATTCATTAGTTACTTGATTTATTGATCAGATTAATTGATTTTGTCGGTAGATTGCTTATGTTACTAGTTGGTATATTGTATGTTGCAGTTAATTTGTAGATGAATTATTGATTGATTAGTTTGGTTGGTTCATCGGTTACTTTGTCGATTTGGTGAGTTTGTTTATCATGTGTTTGATTTATTTTCTAGTTTTCGGTTATGTAATTGGTATGTTTGGTTAATGGTTGGTTGGCAGTTGGCACGTTAAGCATTGTTCGTTCTTCGGGTTTCTTTCGTGGATTGTTGATGTTGGTTTAGTTTTGATTCTTTCCAGAATCACAGTTGTGTTTTTGATTCTTTTCGTCCGATTTTCATTATGTTGTTTTGTTTGTTAAGTTAATGATTTTAACGTTGAATAATTCTTACCTACGAGCGTGCTCCAGATATAAAACACAATCACGCTGGTGTGTAACATTTTAAAATGATAATGACTCCAACCTATAAAAGATTACAACACAAACTTACATGTAAATTACAGAGTTTATAAAGAGCTTTTAATGTCATTTATTTTATTCAATAATCATAGACATCAGGAAAAAACAAAATGAAAAATTCGTTATCTTCATGAAAGACATCTTCTGATTGGACTGTCTCACATCCTAAATATGGAACAACCTCATCAGATCCACGTATAGACAATATATTTGCTAGAAATGTATACAGACTTTCTTCTAATGACTGAACGTAATATTTCAGTTACCATAAGCCTATAAGTAAAGTAACTCAAAAATGCCAAATTTAGTAGAGTTCTCTATATAAATGTTTAGAAGCTGTAAATAATGTATTATACATGGAAGCTTTATATTATCATAATTTCAAAAATGTATAGAATAGTTTTCTGTAATATTTAATAAAATTCAAAATATACATATACAAATACATCACACAGCTTTATTCAACTGTTAATTGGATAAGTTCTTATTTTTCTTTAGAACGTCTTTATGATAGGATCCATCAAAATGTCAATAACATTACTACTGAAGAGTAAATGATTCAATGTCTAAAGTTAGAAGAGGATATTACATAGATATGGTGATAAATAATCTTCTTGAAGGTCCTATCCAACCTTCCAGTGTTGAATCTTCCCTTGTAAGTGATCCAATCTAAATTAGAGATTTCTGTCACCTCATTCAGAAATCCAGAACATTTATCTCTAGAGTTGCAGACAGAAGTAACAGATCTTTCACATACTAACACATATACTGACGAGGAGCTTCTTACCTTTTACAATTTCTTAAATTCTTAACTTTTCCGAATATTTGTACATTTTCAGCGCATATTATTACATTTATTGCGATTTTCAGCAACGAATACTTACGTGACATATATACTTCTTTATTATTGAATCTAACAAAGCCAACATGAAGATGAAAGTTGTCCGATAATAATAGTTGCTATGCTCACACTAGCTTCTTCGAATAACATTTTACCAAACGTAACAAGGCTGCTGTGGGGTGGAAATAGAAGAAACATTTCAGTTGACACTTCATCTTAAAAGTTTATTTTCGCACAGAAGTAGTGTCATTATAATGAGAATGATGTGATACTCCAGAAGTTCCGGAAGTTGTAAGATGTTATTTATGTAATAGAAATATTTTAATTAAATTTCAAACCTCACGATTAACTCGAAAGCCTTCAGTAATGGCAACATTTTGAAAATAAATTTGGAATCAGCGCAATAATTTCTATGAGAATCCACATTTCTAACAGACAAAAGTTGTCACTCTGCATACGGAAGTCCGCCAGGCAAATATGTGCATTTGTTTAAGTTGTAGTAACACGAAAAGCAGTAAAGATTTTGAATAGAAGCCACTTTTAAAATTAATTTCCATTTTTCCTAAACATTTCTCTCGCTTTTACCCCCATATAACGTGAAAAATAAAAAAAATTATCGCTTACCAACTTTTGAGGGTGTCATTATCTATTTTGAACAGGTTACTTCGAAGTTAGTATTGTTTCCTCACTTTCCAGAAAAGATTTCGATTCCGAATTTTTTTCTGTGCTTTCCTTAGACATTTACAGTGTGATTGAGTGACTCTCATATGAGCTACGACATGATAATATTTAACGGTGCGAAAAATAGCGTCCTCGTCTGATAGCTCGGCAACGAAAGAACTAAAATTGCGAACGATATTATCAACCTCATCTTTATAGAACCTACACTTCCTAAACGTAAGCAAAGAGAAGTCACGCCGGAATTAACAGCGACACGACTATACCACAGTCTACTATATACAGTCACGAAGCTTGAGTTTTGAGGGTGCTAGAAACAATAGACTGTGACGGTACTATTTAGCATTGCCTGTAATGAGGCAATATTAGCTATCCTAGTGGTGAGCAACTATCTAATGTGTGCATATGTACTACATATTGAGCTTCGCGACTGTATATACTAGACTGTGACTATACATGTCCACATTTATCTATCCTAGGATTTATCTTTAGACATACCTGAAAATTTTCTTCTCAAGATAGTTTAGAAGTTATATTTTTTTCAGTAGTTAGATCAAAACTTGAATATTGTAGTACTATATGAAACCCCTATCAAATTAAATATATTAACAAAATTGAAAGTGTTCAAACAAGCTTTATTATATATGTTTTTCTTAAATCATTTGGTTACTATCCCTCCTGGAATAATGAAAGTAGTATTTCGTACGCATCTCTTTTGTCTCTCTTTAATTTTGAAAGTTTGCAACACAGAAGGAATAATATTGATATAAAATACCTCCGTATTTTTAACTGGTTCTGTAAGTAGTCATCTACTGTCTAAGAGATAATACATTACCAAGAGAAAACTGCAGGACCAGTACACCATTTAATATAAACTAGATAGATGGATGGATGGATGGATGGATGGATGGATGGATGGATGGATGGATGGATGGATGGATGGATGGATGAAGACAGACAGACAGACAGATAATTTAGTGTCATTCAGCAAATATACAGCCCATAACTATGCTAGGACATGTTATTATAAGCACTCTCGACTTCTTGGAATCTGTTCTTCGTATAACAAAATGAGCAATATTGACATCTTTCAGGATAGAACCACAGTCTTGAGAGAATAAATACCGGTAGCTTTCAAAATAATCCATAAGTATTTTGCTAATAAATAAGTCTCCAACTGGCCTGTATATTGTAGTTTTGGTCTTCTTTCTTAAATTATTTCATATCAATTATCATAACTAACTCAACCCCTAATTCCGTTAACATTTCTGACTTAACGTAGGCCTAATATCTCCTCATGTATTGTGTTATGTTATTAATTTGTGACTAGTTATTTGCATTTCATCACTTGTTCTATTACTTTACTTTTGTTATCTATTGTTGGGTAGTATTATATTATAACTGTTTAAGTTTAAATTATTATTATTATATGTATTACTATTGTTATTATCACTATTCTCTACTCTGTAATTACATTGTTGAGTGGATGAAATAAATAAACAGATAAATTTTATATGCTTTTATAGTAGTCGAAGCGTGGAAGGGTGGATCTAATGCAGCAGAAGTCTTGGTTGCGGCTGCCAGTTATGGATTGGGCATCGTCCAGCTCGACATAAACCAAGTGGCGTAATCAGCCACTCTCAGTACCTGTCCTGACAACCTGTAGACATGCTGAACTCTCCAGCGCTCCTACGTAGAAGACAGCTGGGGTGAATCATGTTTTTAGTTACGGTGGATGAATGGTATGTTTTTGCTATAATATTGTAGCATTATTTATGCACTACATGAAGTTAATCACGTTCAGTTAACAGGACGATATTGATTTATAATGACTTCGATATAAAATAGTTACAGAAGTTATTGTCAAAATTTTATGCGGAATAAAACACGCGGAACGTAACAAAGTGTGCTTATTAGTATCACGATAAAGGGAGGGGGGAAAGTCCACAATAATGCACTCTAGAGCACCACTTCGAGACGAGTGAAGGTGACGAATTGGCTCCGCTTGTGTGCCCGGACTGAGTTCTACCAGAAGAGCATTCTGGATTCTATAAAGAGAACGATAGTGTATCGATCTGCTTGAGAATTTCTTTCAGAAGAAAGAAAGGTAAAAAGTCTCTCTGGCAACGATATTTTTTGTAGATCTCTTTCTTTTGTAGTGGCGACAACTTTCGTATTTCATAAGTTACAGTATCCGATTGCATCTGGAATGGCTAAAGAGAAGATCTTGTTCATTTTGTTCTCAATAGAGTGTATATGTTACCCTAGCATTTCGTTTTTTTCAACGTAATAAATTTTATCGTAATCTTATTTAGATTTTAAGCGCTCTGAAAGTCGAGACAAGAGTTTTCAGAGGAAATATTAAAAAGCGATACGTTTTAATACACATACATGAGTGCTCTGTAGTATCTTCAAGTTCCAGATAATGTCATTTGTAACAGTTATTTTGATTTCTGTGCTAATCTGGAGTAAAGGTGTGCAAACTTTTGGCCTGCCTTTTCAACCACAACGTAGTACAGTAGCACACGATGTCACCAACGTGACGAAAAGCAGTTATGGAGTGGTTATAGAAAAAAATGTATAGTAACACACTTCATATAATTGATATTCCAGCTACAGCAGAAGTAATTTTAATGACTCCCTGGAAGTTAACAAACAGACACCTTATCTTTACTAATATTTAGAAATATAGGCCTATACTCTTTGGTATTAGCACGGTGGATTGCTTGTATATGATACAGATTCGTGATAGATTCTGATTGTGAGAATCGTATTCAACTGTTTTTATCCTCTGCCGGTGTGTATTGGCGTAAATATTGCGAGTTAAAGCACAGTCTAGTATATACAGTCACGAAACTCAATACGTAAGGAAATGCGTCCATAGATAGATGCTAACCACTAGGATCGCTAATATCGCCTCATCATAGACAATGCGAAATAGTACCGGCACAGTCTATTGTTCCTAGTACCCTCAACAACTCAAGCTTCGTGACTGTAGCCTATACACTATACTGTGGTTAAAAGTTAGGCCTAGATGAGTTAGTTGAGGAGATAGCTAAGAGACACGACACGTGACCGAAGTCTGTGACAAAGTCAGAGGGAAAGCACAGAAGATCGCTATCACTTTTATATGAAAGATAATAATAGATCTAAACTGTATTTCCTGCACCACGTCATATTTTTTCTTCATTTCTCTTTGAGAACGTGTAATGTTTCATTGTTTCATGGTGTATTAAAAATCACCACTATTCTCGGAGAACATAGCTGGCTATCAGTGACGAAGCTCTTAAGATGGTTTTGAGACTTAGCATACCAAAAAAATTGAGTTATTATCCCTAGTAACAGTAGGTCTATAAGTTCGTACAATGTATCGCAACACTTGATTGCACTCCGATCCTTCCATATAGGCCTATAAAATTCACTGTTGGCAGTCATTTCAGTATGAAGAGGGCAGTGCGAGCCGCGAGGCTTGTGGTTTAAAGCCTCTAAAGCAGCGGTCATCAGCACAGAGCACCCTGAGGCTAGCGTCTCTTACCCTCGAACAATATACTTCACTATGGTGCATTCGTAGCTTCTAGCGGATATACTCTCTACCTCTTCTTGCTGCACGACGGAGCACACGGGACGGCTTCGCTTACCCTTTACCCATTTCAGCGAGTGCTGACGACCACTGCTCTAAAGGTATGGCTGCGACCTTGACTCGCAAGCTTGAGTGAGGACCGAGGAGGGGGTATCGTTTCACTACATCTCCGTACGGAAGGAGCCGGTCATTATTTCACTTCAGTAATATTTTGAATAGAATTTTACCCTAAGGATTTTATTGCACTAACTTGTGTAACAGACATTACAAACTTATTTAGTAGGCCTTATTAAAAAAAAAAAAAAAGAAAGAAAACAAAATCAATACAATTGGGATTTGATTCGTACAATTTCACGACAAATTAACATTTATTCACATTATTTAGACTGCTTTTCTACGTTTATGACGTAGGTTTCAATTTCCATTGGGCCAAGCGATAATGCTTTTCCAGATACTTTTTTGTCCTTTAATGAATTTCTCGTTGACTTCCATTCTAGTCTCTGCATATCCTCTGCCCATTGGTTTGCTGCCAGTGTAGTCTCGTGCGAAGAGGTGACAGCAAACTGAGTAAAAAGATCCTGAAATAGAGATAAATAATATTAATAATGCACGTCAAACTAATTTCGACTTCTGGTCTCACGTCCATATTCCTCAGCAGAGGTGAAAAAACATTAAACTAGAATGAAGGTTTCATGTGGTTAGCACGATGTTCCTCCAGACATTATAACTGGTTTTCGTAATGGAAGATAATTATGTTACTAATGTTTATTTTCTTTATTTTATACATTTGATCCCAAGGGTTTGCTTTTAGACACAGAATGACAAAACAATAATTTCATACAATGATTTTTATTACCTAAACAAATTTTAAAATATATAGCATTGAATAGAAAAATACAAACCGCTAAATTTCTTAAAAATTCAGCATTGTGAGTTCCATACAAACGATGTCTTCGAATCACCAAGAATACTTGTTCATACTTGTGACTCTCCAAAGAATTCTCAAGTTTATATTTTTCTCTCCTTTGGACGAAAAATAATTGTGCTATGATATTAATAATAATATTGCATTTAACCTGGAAATAAGGAATGGTTGACTCGTAGATGTTTCATTGTCAGCATTAACTGCTTGTGGTTATGTGTTTGAATATTCGAAAAGCTTCTGCTGTTGTTTAGTCAATTGTCCGGAGACATTCTACGCAGGCAACATCGTCCTGATAGCGGATATAGAGGATAATTTTCAACGATTAGTGTATAAATTCAACCTTAACCGCCAGAACTATGGTACGGAAATATCAATCTCATATCTGGTGGTGTCGAAGAGAAGACCTGATGGCCTTGATCACATTAGAATGAATGAATGAATGAATGAATGAATGAATGAATGAATGAATGAATGAATGAATGACTGACTGACTGACTGACTGACTGACTGACTGACTGACTGACTGACTGACTGACTGACTGACTGATGGGTGGATGGATAGATGGATGGTTGGATGACGGATAACGAAAGAATGAACGAAAGATTGAATGATGTTGAACTATGTAGGAATTGAGGTAACTAGCTGAGGATCACTGCACAACGAAGTTACATATCAGACAAACAAGGTAGCAAGGTATTAATCTGTATGAAGGAAATAATCCCTATGGGAAAAGAAATATTTAAGGGAGGATGCTAAAGTTAAAATATATTAAATAATGAACAGTATGCACTAATGTCCTGTAATGTTCGAACATGAGAGACTTAACGAAGACATTACAAAATTCGACATATTTCATATGAAAAAATAATCGCAAGTTCTGTGATTGTAGCTACAATCCTTAGGCAATTAAAATGTGAAGGGGTGGGAGTGGAGGACAGCGAATGTTTTTTATAAGGAGACTGAAGAAACACGACAAGCCTTCTTTTGCAGAGCGAACATCGGCGATTATGAAACTTCGCCATACTCGACAAATTTGAACCGCCTGTATTGCACATGCTAGTAAGTTCTAATCACCGTTTAAAATTTTATAAATCACCATTATACTCATTTCCTTTGAACTACGTATAATGAAAGCCAACCTTTCGTCGTTTTGTTTCATTTGTAAATACAGATAGAGTCAGAGAAAAGTTACCGCACTATGCAGGGGACTTTTTTGTTGAGCGCACGTTATTACGTAGTTTTGCAGTACTACGCTTGTTATTGAACAATATTTGTGATATTCGTGACTCCACTCGTCAACTTAACACTCCGTACGCTTCCCGCTGTCCTCGAACTGCATCCCACTACTCGGCAATTTTAGGCCTACCGTGACGAAACTGAACGCCCGCCCGCGCTGGAACAGCTGACCGGTGAATCGAGCAATGGATTGCGGGAAATCTGTTCCCCGACGTCCCGTGCATAGTGCGGTAACTTTTCAATGCCTCTTTCTGTATAATGTCACATTGTCTCATATTGTAAGAAATTATATTATACGACGTAAATGTTATCTAACTCACCTCGAACGCTACTTCAGTGGGCTTTGAGAGCTCCGTGTCTTCATTTTGCTCCAGTATATGCTCCAGCCTCAGCAGTAAAGTCTGCTCTTTCCAGGGTTCCAGTGTAAGAATTTGGATGTTTGAAGGAAGGCTGGTCTTCAGTCCAGAGTACTGTAATGAAATAAGTAGCAGAGATTATTTATAAAAGTAAAGTATAATTAAGTATGAATAGTCTTTATTGTGACAAGCAGTGAAGCAGTTACATGTTGACCTGAGATGTTGCTTAAACCAGTGTGTTAGTAGCCAAACAACCAGTTCAGCTAATGAGGGAATATAAAAATGTAAATGAATCACTGATGAATTCACTATTGGATAATAAACCTAATTTCGTTATCTTAGGAACATTGGATATGGAAATAACTTTGTTATTATATTATACTTTCTAAAATATTTGTAGGATATCTCATTTGTTTCCAATATACAGTAATGTCAATTCTTCAATTAGACGGAGTCTTGGCATCATGATGACACAATTGTCGTCTGAACCCACATGCCTGTCAAAAATATTAGCGTAGATCTTGGCACATTTTTATAATTTCATCCTGTGCTATATATGAAGTCTCAAGCGTCACAATTCCATATGATTTTCGACGTTTACTTTCACAGTACATGATGTGTTTGGATATGGTCTTGGGAAAATATTATAATATGATGAAATAGCTTCCGCATTAGTGCCGAAAGTGATTACGAAAGATCAGAAAGACAGCTTAAAAAAGGGAAATGACCTTAGAAATTCTAACCTGACTGTATTTTCCTCTCGATATTTTGTTATAATATGAAGAAGGCCTTCTGACATGAAAATCAGAGCTGAAAATGTATTTCGTCAATTAACGTTTGGCTTTTTAAAATCCTACAGTGAGTCTTAATAATACCGGTTGTTTCAAAATAAACATCGGGGTTTTAAGGCTTTGTAGTATTCATTACATTTAACGTACAATTATAAATAATATACCAAATGAAAGAGCAACTCAAACAGCTTCGCTACAAGTGTTCAATGTGAGCACCATTCATCACACGGCACACATCGAGTCGATAAGCGAGTTCTTCCCTAACCTTGATCAGTGTGTCTGGAGAAATTTTTGCAACAACTGCTTCAATCCTCTGTCTTAAGTCTGGTAGGTCAGCTATTAGCGGAGGTACATACATACGATTACTTATGAATCTCCAAAGGTAAAAATCGCATGGCGTAAGATCTGGTGAACGTGGAGGTTATGCGAAACAAGCTCTGTCATTCGGTCCCTTTCGACCAATCCAGCGGTCGTGTACAACGTAGTTTAACCAATCGCGTACTTCCATATTCGTCTCCTTAAAATTCTCCACACAGACGTCGCTGGAATTGCTAATTCACGACTAGCCTTCCGAACAGATTTCTTGGGGCTACGCGTGAAAGACTCTCTCACTCGTTCAACCGCTTTCTAACGGAAGACAGAGGACACAGTGCATGCGCGTACAAAACTGTTTGATTTGCTCTTTCATTTCATGTATTATTTATAATTGTACGTTAAATGTAATAAATACAGGGACATCACTTTATTTTTACCAACATTTGTAACATTAACCTGGCTATACTCGGAAACACTGTTACCCCCTTCCATTCAGGAGTTTGGTGTTACTAGTGCAATATGTAAACAAATCATTTTACTAGCTATAGGAGGGGAGAAAAGTAGTGTATCCACTTACGTTACAGGGAAATGCGATATTACGATTTTCAGTTTTGTTATTACATTTACGGTATTTTATCAAAATACAGTAGAGTAGTAACAGTTTTTTTTTTCACAAACTCAACTATTCAGGCGGTTGTATTCATTATATAATGGCTACTTTATTCAGCATACTACCGTACTTTCGGTAACTCTAATTTCACTTCTGCTCAGTCCACACAGATAAAGTTATTCAGTCATGCTACACACCGTAACTGTGCGAAATAAGCAGGGCCAGGTGTTTATGGAGATCTCGAAAATTACGACATTGAAATAGATATATAATATATTTTACTAATCTTTACGAATTAAGTGATTCTGATTAATAATATGCGGATAAAATAATCACGACAAATCGCGAAATAGAGTTCTAATAGCGAAATATGAACACATTCGCGAATTATTATTATTGTGTCGTTTTATAGCGAATTTCATATTCTGAGTTCTTTTTTCGGACTATTTTTTCTTTTGAATTTGTTTTAATATCGAAGTAGGCTACATTGCATGGCATTCCAGGTGTTCTGATTACATTAGTGAACAAAAAATACGGAGAATTCAACATTTCACTTGAAAGTGTTAATTTGAGGGCTGCAAGTTTGTTTTCCGTTTTTAATGAATGTGTGTTAAATACAGTCTCAATCCAACAAATATTGTCTATTGGCCATACCGCACCTTTACCAGAATCCAACGAACCTTTAATATTAATTATTTGGAAAGTAATATTCATACTGAGTTAATACTCCAATTTCAAAACAATTGTATTTTTCAAAATTTCCATTAATACCCGCGAAGAGTACAAATCAATCTCCAACAATCTCCGCCGACACCAATATTAAAAACCACAAATGATAAAGTTAATGTCCATAAATACCTGCCGCTGGAAATAAGCTTCAATAATATAGGCTCTTTCTTCTATAGAAAACGCAACCATATTTCTGAAACACACTATACTCTGGACTGTTTACTTCACTGCTACTGTTGTCACGCCAGGAGAAGGCGGCTGAAGTACTTAGACGGGGCGGAGAGGAAACAGTCGCGCATGCGCACCGCGCTGTTCACTGCAATATTTCTGTTTCACAAACATCTACTGCACGTATCTATGAGTCTTTGCGACTTCGTGAAAATAACAGTGCGGTTTTTATTGTAGTGTTTTATTAGTTTCAACAAGACAATTGTTTTCAGTATACCGCAAATCTTTGTATTGCTTTAGTTATCCTTTGCTTTTCGTGTTAATAATAGGGTATAGTTAATAGAATCTATGTTATTGTATACTGTTATTTAGGTTTTTAGCAGTTTTTTGTTTATTGTAAATATGTCGACAAAGAGGAAACAAGGATTGACAATCTATAGCGAAGAAAGGAATATTATTAGAAGTACAAAATAATTCTGCGATGAAGAAAAAGAACAACAGTGCCTTTGCATTCCTCTTACGAAACCTACAGCAAAGGTAGAAAAGTACTCTAATCTATCCACAAGAACAATACAGCGTATAAGGAATGAAATGAAAGACTGCACAGAAGAAAGTGCGTTGTCGACACCTGAGGGAGAAAAAAAAAACGGAAACGTCCAGACTAGCGAAACGCAAATGGAGATGACTTCGACGGGAGATTGACAAAAAGATATAATTGAGAATTTTTATTTGAAAAAGAAAGAGGGCCACCGGCGTAGCTCAGGAGGTAGCGTGTATGCCTGCTGATCTGCACTTGCGCTCGGGAGTGAGTTCGATTCCCGCTTGCGCTGACTACCTGGTTGGGTTTTTTCCGAGGTTTTCCCAAGCGAATGTCAGATAATCTATGGCGAATCCTTGGTTTCATTTCGCCAAATACCATCTCGCCATCATCAATTCAAGCGACACTGAAGAAGCTAGTAGTTATTACAGTGTCGTTAAATAACAAGTAAAAAAAATAGTACCAAGCTGCAACAAACTTCTACCCTTTTACAAGAGAAAATTGATTTGAAATGAAAGACAACATTAAGACGAATATTGAAGAAAAAGGATTTCAGGTGGAAGAAGTGTGCAGGAAAAAAAATTAGGAAAACACTGTAAATTAGAATACGTGAAGATATCTACGGCAAATAAGAAAGCTTAGGAAAGTGGAAAATCCGATTTTGTATCTGGACGAAATGCGGATAGATAGGCCTACCAATTTAACGTTTCGCAAGTGCTGGCACGATAAAAATGTTACGGGAGCTTTGACTACCATAAATGTGTCCAGAACACTCATTGTTGTCCATCAGGATGGGGGCGGTGGGGCTAATGGCTTTGTTGAGAGATTCGAATTAATATACACGGCTGAAACATAAACAGACGATTGTCATGGACAGATCATACTCCAGCAGTTTTGAAAAATGTGATAATGATAGTCATAGCGACAACACCGAAGATACGGGATCTTTTATGTCTGACTCCGTTCCCTTGTAGCCAAGTAAGTGGACGAAGTTTTCAGGTCAGAGTGTAGCGTAAACTTCCCCCGTCCCGCCTATCTACTCTCCGCGCCAACTCGTAGCGCAAAGACAGTAGCAGACTTCGAATGTAACAGCAGCCGTAAGTTTGTGTGGCTGACAGGAACAGGAACATTAGTGAAAGGGGTGGGAGTCAAGTACATTCAGAAACGCAGGTACAATAATAATGCAAGTAAAAATAAAGTGATGTCCCTGTACTACAAAGCCTTAAAACCCCGACATTCATTTTGAAACACCCGGTATAATGGATTGAAACTTCTTCACGCACTGTACGAGTAGATTGCTATGAAACAATAGTTATTTATGATACAAGTTCGTGAAGTGGGTAGGATTTTGACAGGACTGTAGGTTTGAGAAACGAGGTTTGCCGAGTTTCTCAAATACGCGAATGTCAAAATACAACTTCACGAATGTGTACCATACAATGTTTTTTCTTCGATATTCTCAAACTATTACTTCACGCACACTTTGCTTACTTCACGCACTGGTGTTATTACTTCACGCACACTATGCTCACTTCACGCACTGGTGTTGAAAGAGCTCAATTCACACACTGCTAACAATGCGTGAAATTGCACTTCACGCGCTATCGTAGAAAAATTCTTTCGGATATTTTAACAGGGTTTTGCATGTTATTGCTATGGGATTGTGCTCGTTATTACATAAACAAAATGGTTGATGTTTGCGGTTTTCGACCTATTTATACTAATTAATGCATTAATTGGTGAAAGTGGGGCTGCCTCGAGGCGGTGCTTCTTCTGTGTAATGTGATGTACAGTCAAAACTAGTAACTAAAATTACATTGTTGCGAAACTTTTTAATAGAAATGTGTCGAAACAGGAGTTCAGCAAACGAGGGAGTGATATGAAAGAAAGCATACAAATGAACCGTCGGAAACAACCAAAAACGAAACGAATTAAGTGGAACGAGTACGAGAATGCAGGGAAAGTAATTGTCTCGTTTATAAATTCTGGACAGTATTGAGTATAAGACTATCAAGTTCAACCCTAGTTTATCGCCTCTCACTGTAAGAACTTGTAAATAGTGTATTACGATACAAGGTTAGGAATTGCTTTTTTACAATACCGAGGAAAAGTCTTAAAAACAAGAAAAGCAAGTTTCTCACTTCCCGATATTTTGTAATGCACTTCACAAACCTGTATTGTACAGTATTTTTTGCAAGATAGTTATTGTTGTTTAATCAACTGTCCGAAGACAGGTTTGAACTTCATAAGTAACACTAATAAAGCATCACTCATGAGGCAACTAGTCCAGGAGATAATGAGGTAGGGTGGCCAGTTCCTTTCCCTCTCCATAGCATACATCGCCGATTAGCTGCATATTCCTCTAATCAGACTTCAGATGCATACAAACAATTGTTCTTACACTGACACATATCGTCAAGAGAGATGTACTGCCTGATAATGGATATGCATATCTGTAAAACCTCTCAATCAGAGGTTGCAAGAAAGTATTTTTTGAAAATAATATTTTAAAAAATCTTAATATGCAGTACCTACGTACGTTAGACTATGAACAGCTGACTGATTCTCAGCAAGAAATTTGTCATAGGTGTCGGTAGATGGCAGGAGTAGTTTTAATTACAACCCTAGAGCAGTTATTTCAATATACTTATCTAGGTTGGCAACTCTGAATTCCGTAAAATCAACTTCCAATAGTGCCGTCCGTTTGCTGTAACGACGAGAAAGCACAGTATGCTATCGTAAAAAAAAAAGATTATTACACATTTAAAGCTGAAGAATTAATTTCACTTCTGCTAGGTGCAAAAGCAATATGTTTAATTTTCTTATAACATTCCGGGACAAATTATCGTTATTTCATTGTGGAATACACAAATGCCTATCCTGACACTCAACATATTCTCTTAATGCAGACTCAAAACAATTTTATTTAATTTTCAGAGTTATATCGTAACTGTTACAAATGAACATATTTTTTTATACATTTAGAACCTTATGACATCTATAATCGATATATAAAATAATTTATACTCCTTAATCAGTATGAATCCTAACATGAAACAGTAAGAATAAAAAAAATAGTAATGTAAGATTTTTTACCAAGAATAACTCTTAAAATGTTATGTCAAAATCACGAAGTTATTGAGCTGTATTCATAGCTGCAGAATAATAGCGCTGGAACTGGAAATATCGTCAGAAATCCTATTTAATGATTCCCACTAGAAACCTCCGACATGAAAGAATTAGTCGAAAACCTTAGGTCGTACCGCTACGGAATTATTTTATTATCTAATAGAAGTAAAATTAATTTGAAATCTTGTAATGACTGGAGTAATTACCGTACCTCCATCTTGAAGTTAGTCTGCCACTCATCGAAGCCTGAGCCTCCAGGAGAGAAGAAGAGCCACGGCGCCAGAAGCTTCCTCTGTGCGACTTCCCGTTCCTGGGCCGCCAGACTGGGGCTCGCGCCCCCGATGGCTCCAGCCATTACGTAGTGACGCCCTCTTGCGAGCAAGCCTTTTCCAAAATGTTGTTCATTAAGAGCTTCTCCCACGCCAAAGCCATCGTCTCGTAAGAGCCTGCGGTGAACCTGAGTAAGGGATTCATATTAAAGTTGCTTATTTTATGTACCAAAAGTAGCATAATATGCCTACTGCTTGTTCAAAGGAGACCGATAACTAGACAAAATGCCGTTTAATGATGGAAGTGTGTACGTAAAAATACCAACTGCAATTTAGTAAGATAAGTAAAATAATTTTCAAATTTTTATCCGTGTATTTCTTTGTATGGGTACAAATATCTTCAGTATAAAATCACAATCATAGTACTCAATATTATTCATCATCAATTTTTAATTGAGACACTCTTTGTACGTCTTAGAATAATTTCCAGTCATGGTTTAAACTACAGTTTTCATAGGACGCACAGAGGTTGAAAGCAATACGGTGAAGCCAGAATAGGCAGATATATTCTATTTTTTCAAATGTATCAGAACAGCGGTTACCAAACTGTGGGGCGCACCAACTGGGGAGGGGGCGTCATATAAATGAACAAGACAAGAATATTTTTTATATTTTCATTTGAAATTTAAATTTTGAATTTAAAATATAATGAAAATGAAAGCATTGAAATAAAACATTTCTAAGACATAGATCTAATGACAGTCGCAATGAAACAACTAACAAGTCACCCGCAGACGCGCTGCTTTCATAGTTGCATATTTTCAATCCAAAACGTTCAAGACTAATCGATATCTGTCGCGAATATTCGGGTAACGAGAATTGAAGTCATAATAAGGCACGACTGCACTACATCGGCAGCTATAGCAAGTGTTGCCAATCGAGTTTAAATTCCCGCGTATTGGGTTATTCTGATTCATCTACATTTCTTAGCCTATATTATGGCGAGGATGGGTGGCGCAGAATTATCGAAGGAAAAAAAAGAGGGGCGCAAAATACGAAAGTTTGAGAACCGCTGTATTAGAAGTAGAGAAGTAAAAAGACTAAAACCAAAATTCTTCTTTTTTCTTTTGTGGGCACTTCCACTCTTCAGCGGTTGCCCTGAATTCCCTTCCGCCATCCTTCTCGATCCCGCCAATCCTACTCCTGCATATGTCGGTCCTTCATCATTTGCATGACACCGGCTTTCCATGTTTTTATTGGTCTCGCACGCTTCCTCCTTCCCCGAGGTGACCATTCCAGAATAATCTTTGGCCATCTTCCTTCTTTCATCCTTTTTACGTGGCCATACCATTGAAGAGTTCGTTTTTCGATTCTTTCAATTACCGACTCTTCCATCTCCATCATTTGCCTCACATCCTCATTCCTTCTCCTTTCCAATCTGGATACTCTAGCAGCTCTTCTTATTCCGTCGCTTGTATCTTACACTTCTGACGTTCAACAAGTGCCCATCCCTCTGCCCCGTATGTTAGTATAGATTCAACTATAGATTGTAGAATTATTTTCTTCATTTGTTTGGTAATGGATCTACTCCACAGTACCCCATTCAGCATCTTTATTGCCCTTCTTGCCTGTTGCACTCTGTGATCTACATCTGCTTCACAGCTGCCAGACTCTTGGATAATAGACCCCAAATACTTAAAATGTCTCACAGATTTAATTGTTCCTTGCGGTAGGATAATATCTCTTCCACTATTGCCCACAACGAGGTATTCAGTTTTATTCATATTAATGCAAAGACCTCCTATATCAAAGGCTTCCATCAACCTCCTCAACATGAACTTAGCATCTTCAGGACACTGAGCAATTAATACCTGGTCGTCTGCAAATAGGAGAGAATGTATTGTTTCATGTGCAATTGGAACTCCCATACCTTTATACGATCGATTCCATCTCTCTAAGACTTGCTGAATATATATTTTGAAGAGGGATGGGGACATGCCACATCCTTGCCTCAGACCCTTTGTTGTTGGAAATTGAGTTGACAGCCTTTTCCCTACCTTCACTACAGCTCGACTCTTCTTGTATAATTTTTTAATTACTGTTATCAGAGATGTCCCGATGCCAATATTTTCCATTGCTCCCCACAGATTGTTAATTGGTACAGAGTCGTACGCTTTCTCAAGATCGATAAAAACTAAATGAATTTCTTGGGCTTTAGCATATGATTTTTCAGTGATCTGTCTTATATCAAATATATGATCCATACAAGATCTACCTGCAGTAAAACCAGCCTGATCCTCAGATATTCTTCCCTCAATTGCTATTTCTAATCTATCCTTTAAAATTGCACTAAAAATTCTACTTATAGAGGACATGACACTAATACCTCTATAATTATTAGGATCCTTCCTATCTCCTTTCTTATAAATAGCAGATATGTATGATAAAGCCCAATCTTCAGGTATTTCATCCCCTTCCAAGATTTGATTAAACATCTTGCAAACAAGTCTTTGTAATAAAGGGGGGCCATACTTCCATAATTCCATCATAATTCCTCCAGGCCCACTTGCCTTTCCATTCCTTGCCTTCAATAGTGCATGCTGAACTTCCTCCTCCAAAATCGGCTCCATATGCGAGGGTAGTCTGTGATTACCAAAATTTTCACTTATTCCTCTTCTTTTTTCAGTCAAGAAATTATAATTAGTGAAATATAGTTATTATAAACAATTTGAGGCAAGAAAGTAGGGGATGTAGAAGCAGAGGAAGGTAAATAAAAATTAAGTACGTATTAAGTAATAGGAAGAGAAAAAAAATGAAAAATACAACGTATGAAGAAATTAGATCGTGATGAAGAATTAGGTATAAGTCGATAGGAAATGATTGGGTTTGAAGGAATATAAATTTATGAATTTAGGCCTATAAGATGATGGAATTGGAGGAGATAAGGAAGTAGAACATAGTAAAGAAATGGGAGAATATAAGATGATAACAGGCAAACAATTCAAGTGTTAAAGAAATATAATTAGATAAATAAGTACAAAGCATTTGAATTTAGGTTCGAAGGGAAATGTAAAGTAATGACAATGAAATTAGTTGATGGTGAAATATAGGATGATGAAGTATTGGGTGTAGTGGCGAGGAAAAGGTGTGATGAGGAAGTGTAGGGTGTAATGACGAAGTATAGGCTAGGATGTGATCGCAAAGTGCAGGATATGATAACGAAGTATACTATGAGTTGGCGAAGTAAAAACTGAGTTGACGTAGTAGACTATAAGATGAGATGACATAGTATAGGGCGTGATAACGAAGTATAGGGTGGTAAAGAAATACAAACGCATTAAATATATTGTTATGTGTAATAGAATAACTTGAGTTACAAAAGATATGAAATCTAAAATTATGAACAATTATGAAACGAAGTAGTGTAAGATGAATACCAAGTACGTAGTGGTGGTGGTGGTGGTGGTGGTGGTGGTGGTGGTGGTGGTGGTGGTGGTGGTGATACAATCAATTCGAGAAACAATCAAAACACTCTAAAGTAATAGAGGGGAGGAAATGAATAGGAGCTAAAGCAACAAAAAAATTACGTAAAGAAATAGATTACCGTCATGAATAATTAGGCAAAGGAAATGAAGAACATAAAAAAACAAGCTGAGGAAATAGCAGGAATCAAATAAATTGGAGAACGTAAACGAATTTGTTGAAATAAGTAGTATGATGCGGATAAATAAATAGAAAAGTATAAAAAATAAGAGAAATAAATTGAAAAAATAGCACTACAAGTAAGTGTGAAGAGAAAATAATATATTCCATTCAAAAGGTCGTCTTATTTTCAAAAATGTCTGACCGGTAATGGAAATTAAAACAAAGAAAATTAAAAATTTTGAACAGTTGAGACGGAAACGTATAATATTTCAGTGTTTTTGAATAACGAAATACTGTATGAAAGTAATTTATTTACTCTTTCAACAAAGATTAATGAAGGTGAGAGAAAGATAAAAGGAATAAAAGAAGAAAATAATTATTGCACAAGGAAGACAGAGTAAGAAAAATGAATAAATGTGACATTTAGGCCTAGTAAGTATAACAGTAAAGTTACAATAAGATGGGAAAAATAGGAAATGAAGAACTAGGTTTGAGAAGGCGCACCAAAAGAATACCACAGAGGAAAGCGAAATGCAATAATAGGACATAGAAGAAGACTGTGAAATAGACATATGCAAAGAAGATGTAACAGAGAATTTAGTAAAATGTTATAGTCAAATAAGGAGTTCATCATTATCATCACCATGATAATAATCTTCTTCGTTTTAGACCATGTGATATGTAACGATAATCTAAGAAAGATGACTATGATCCCTCCATAGATATCTTGGTCTTCCTTGATCTCTGTGTCCTCTTGGTCTACATACTGAGGCTAATCTTGGAAGTCTCTTCCTTTCCATTCTCTGTACATACATACTTCTTCCAGTGTTGCTGATATTGTTGAATTTCTTCTGTATACAAGAAACTTGTAATGTTTTTCGGATATGTATGTTTCTTTTATGGTCGAACCTCGTTATATTCAAAAACGCATCTGAACTGCTTCAAGTTTCTGTGACATTCGTTTATTTAATATTCAAATTTCGCTTCCATAACTGAGTGTTAATACTAGTCTTGATCTGCGGATAACTAGTAATCAACTCAGGTGAGTCCACCGTTGTGGCTGAGGGATTAGCGAGTCTAACTCCGAGCCCAGCGGTCCCGGGTTCGATTCCCGGTCAGTACGACTTGAATGGGTGAGGTCTTTTCGGGGTTTTTCCCTCACTCCTATAGATGAATATCAGGTAACTTTATCAGGCGATTGGAACCCCACTCATCTTCGCCACTTCCTTCACTCCCCATCATCCTTTCCTCATCATCCCGTTTCTGGTTTTTCAGATCACTCTACAGGCGGCCTCCCGGAACTACTGGCTCTCTCGACCGGCCTCCATGGAATGTAGCTCAACGATGTTGGATAGCTTCTGCAACGAGCACCCGGGGCGGACCTACTCGGGGGAGGAGTTTCGCCTCGGACCGACAGGGGGGGCCTTGGGGGAAGTTGCCGAAGCAGGAATGGTAGGCTTTATGGATTTCTGTTGGCTGTAGGGACCGGTCGTCAGGGAGTCATGTGGTTGGGTTGGTGCGCGTAGGGGATCTATGGTACGCAACTCATTCCATATCGAGGGTTAGCGCAATAGATCTCAACAGGTCGCAGTGCTGGGCCACCTGTGCCCCCGTCACTTGAATTCCATTACATTCCATTCCAACCCAGATGACTCTTCATTACTCGAAAGAATCTAAAGAAATAAGTTGTTACAGTAATATAATATACAATGTAATTAGAAGTGTGAACAGGAAGAGGAGAAGAAGAACAAGAACAACAACAACCTGTAGTTATATATGTGGAAGCAGTAGGATGGGAGACGAGAGGAACTGTGTTAATATAAGGCACTTGCCATGAGTTCCATTTGGCCGTCAACAATGCTTGACCCTCCCTGGGCCCTGTCGTTCAGCACAGCCAATTCCAGCCCCTTGGTCGCGTCCCTAATCAGGATCTTGGAAGTGACAGGATAGTAGTTGCCAGAGATCGGCTCGTGAAGATCCAAATTCCACGTTGGACGGAAGTCTCGCTTTCGCTCCAGAAGTTCTCGTCCGTTAGAATCTGTGTAGAAAAGGCTCTGGGTATCCAGATTAGTTGTAAACAGACTCACAACTTCCTTCCCGATCCCGTCACTGAAAATTACGCCATAAAGTATATGAGACGTACATTGTAACTATAAAAATGAACTTTTTTTTTTCGTTCATAATTCCCGGGTGCTCGTGTAAAGGGGGTTAAGTCAAATTGCAAGGTATGTAAACTTCTCTCCTTTGGTACTGAACAAAACCACTTTGTCACAAAATATGGAGCACTGTAACTGCATCATAGATGGAAGAATGACTTAACCCCTTTAACACAAGAGAAAAGTAATTGTGGATAGTTCAAATCTGTACTTATTCCAGTTTAGACAAATCAACTTAACCCTTTTTACACGAGCACCCGCGAATTAATCTCACAAAATTACACCATTGTGTTCATTTTATAGGTTGTTGAAAAGGTGTATAACCTCTGATTAATAAAAATAATATTATATATTATTATTAATCTGGCAGAACTAAAGCCAGCAGACCTTCTCTTATACTTAGCCAGACTCTAATTTAAGGCAATAACCTTACCTGTTACAATAATATCTAGAACCTAATACAATAATGTAGTAGTGAGGAATAATAGTGAATAATAACTGTAAAAGTGAATAATAATGTTAATTAAGTAGTGTTTATGAAACAATAATAAAGATTGATAATAATAATAATAATAATAATAATAATAATAATAATAATAATAATAATAACAATAATAATAATGTGTCATGAGATAATTTGAATATTTATCCTGTTATATGCAAAAGTAACGTAAGCTGAAAAAGAAATTATTACTATTGATAACAAGAACTAATCGACAACTGCTTCCTCCGTTTATTGGGTCATTCCATATCAAATCAACAAGGCGCTCAACCAGACCGACTCAGATTTCTTTCAAAATTTGAGGATTTGTTTTACCTGCCGCGCTGACTAAAACTGCCGAGTTTCATATGTCCTGTGCTTTTCGTTTTCTGTCAGTGGCGTTTCAAACATGAAGAAAAATCATATTTTTGTAAGCACGCCGCTTCAATTAAAATTATATATCTCAACAACGTCTCCAGATAAATTTACAAAAATTGGGTGATACATTCTTAATATGTGATAGTTTTTATTGCTTATATTGTTTTTTGCATGTATTCAATTGCACTAAAAAAACATGGTGAAACAATTTTCATATATTCATAATTAAAAATGCGGGGGTTCTAGTTTAAGGAAAAAAAATATATAGTACGCCTCAATTAGTGATATAATGAACCGATAAATTTCAACTTGGAATCATCATAGGTTACAAAGATAAAAATTATTATGTCACTGCAAGCGTAAGCTAACCGTATAAGTCGCGATAATTATGTCCCACACATTCGTCGTATTTAATTATATTTGACCATATTCTTGAATGTCGCTATGTAATTTAACATGTAGTACATAATTCGAATTTTTTAAATTATTACCTCAAATAAATTATTGTCACATGAATTTTGTTAAACCTGAAGTTCTGTAAGAAATGCTTACCTTTCATTGCTGAGATGAAATAGTCTGATCATCTTTCCAGACAGGATGCTGCGTTGTTTCAGCTGCATTTTAAAACTGCTTAGCAAGTATAATACCCATCCTAAACAGCAGGACTGTATGAAACTTGTGTTCCAGACACTGCGGTGGATTTTGCAAATCGAAGAGCAAGCATTTTTTCCTCTTCAGTATAGCTTTTTTCAGTCACATAAACGGTATTAATGTTTGGGAGATGATCCCTTGTCCAGTCGTACAATTCCCTAGGTGTAGTTATTTGTTTATCGGATGGTCTCTGCAAACTAGCACAAGCCGCAAACCTTTTAAGTGTCCCACCTACAACGTCGCATGCTCTTTTGCCATGTGATATGCAAAAATAATGCAATTCTGTTGGAAATCCAAAATCTTCTTCATGTAATATGAGGTTCAGGAATTGTTTTCCTATTTTTATACTGAGCAGAGAATCCTTCGGAGAAATACATAATTTTTGTGGTGAATTACAGATGTTTGTTTTAATGACTCCATTAGACATTTTCGAAACAGATGTACTACAGCTATAGTGTCATATTTCGGGCAGTGTGAAATTATTACCAGATTTTTAATAGAGACTGTATCGGATGACGATTCGTTATAATATATTACGAAAGTATGAATGGTTGTCTGCACATTAGTCCTGTGATATGACTGACTTTGATCTTGGATTACGAAATAATAGTTTTCAGCGAAGTCGCATAACACAACAAGCTGGCATGGCTGTAGAAATGATTTCTTATCACGTAGAAACTTACTTTGTTCAGATGATATAAATGAGTGAGTCAGTAAATCACCAAGTTTCTCCAAGAGACAGTCGAAAAATTTGTGTCAAGCGTTGATCGGTCAGTCATCATCCACTGCTTGTAGGTCACTGATTCACTGAAGTTTAATTCGAAACATTTCTCTAAACCCTCTCTTATTTTGAATGGTTCAGGACATTCTGTACATTTCCTGAACAAGCAATTTATATGAAGAGGATTGCACACCATAGTAGCCAAGAAATGTTGATAAGTTGGAAGGTATAAAGAAAAATTTTCTAGAAATCCACGTAGACCTGAAACTTTAATAAATTGCTTCCAGCATAAGTTTTACATTCTGATAAGGACACAAACACAGAGAGTATAGTTCCAGTAACTCCAGCTAGAATACAATTTCTTGGTCTAAGAGCTGAAAATTTGGAGAATATTACCTTCATTTCAGGGTTAGAATTTTTAAACACTGCATATAATTCATTTCTGCTCATGTGATTTACTCTCTGATTCTTTAATCACAACAAATATTTCTTACCAGGCATCATTCTACTTATCTCGTCAGAACAACAGAATTCTTTAACTTTACCGGCAACAGCCGCGAGCAAGGGTTTTTGCAGATTTTGGATTTGGTGAACACAAAATTCCCTTTCCCTTTGCCAGGACTTTGGCTTTCCGAATTATGTATTCGAAAACTGAAAGAAACTCTTTTTTATATTATTTACGCTCCAGCTTTTAGGTAGTACTGTTAAAATGGTGATTTTCTCACTTTTACCTGAATTTTGAAAATTTTCCTGCAACTGAGACAACATTTCAGAATCAGAAAGGTCCTGGTTTCTCGGCGTCTTTAATATCGAAGACTTTATCTTTTACAATATTTTCAAATTTTTGTCTCTTATATTTCTCTTGTTGTAGCCTTTTCTCTTTAATAAGGAACACACTTTGGTCAAAAAGACTTGTATTTAATGAACTTACATTTGCTGTGGAAGCGACGTATTCTTCATTACTAGAGTCATTCTGAGGATTCTGCGTAATAGCATCATATTATATTTTTATTCCTTTGCGACACATAGCGCACACCTTTTGTTCCTGTTTTAAATCAGGAAATACATTAAACACATCCACGATATAACACTTCTTAAATTTTTCCTCTAATTACAATGCTCTGATTTCTCGAAGGGATTGCAGCAAACATAGGCCTACAACTTAAAACGCGACTCCATTACAACGCACAAAACTACCACATACTACAAAAACTAACGACACTGCACTTGAAACAGATCGCACGTTTTGTATAAATTGAAGACTGTATAAACTGCCACTCATGACGGCCTGACAGATCGACGACGCAGATGATCAGACAAGTACGAACTCGCGCGCATGCAGTGTTGGTGTAAGATGGGTTTAAGTGCTACAAACCAATACATTGATATATTTTTTTACTGATATTCCTGAAACGTTTTCAAAATGAAACTTACACCAAGGGGAGAATACTCTTACCTCTATAACATACATTTTTCGCGAAATAATTTGTGTCCCGCATTTATAGATATTCAATGTTAAAATGTGTTTCACGTGACCATTCAATAAAGAATTCGTTACTTTGATGCAAGCCTATTTTTATTGAAACGTGTGATCGCTTAGCTTTAAAATAAGCCCAAATTTAAGATTCTACCTCAATTAAAAGAGAAGTTATGAATTATTTTTGTTGACATAGTATGCGACTTTTTGCTGTATGGATATCGTGCATTATTGAGGGCTAAAATTTTACATAATTAATTAACATAAGGTTTTTTACCATCCCACCAAATTTAATGAAAATCTGAGGTGGTCGGTTGAAAAGTCCACTTTTTTGTGTTGATTTGACATGGAATGACCCTATACTTAAATTCGTTTGATGTCTGAGAGCCTCCCACATTTCTCGGTTGAAAATTCCGAAGTCGAGGAACAGTTATTGTGAAGGATGATGAGTGTAAGGATGTTCGGTGGGAAGATATGACTAGTATTGAGTAGTGCTGTGATCGTGTGTGTAGTAATGGTGGGTGTTATGGAAATTATAAACGAGAAAATATTGTCGGCTATATTATACTATTAAAAATGAGAACATAAAGACTGACTTCAATAATTATGAACTCGACAATATAATAAATTATAAAGAACAGCAAAGTAATTAATTTGATTCCACTTATTTAAACAACACCAATAGAAATCAATATTTAAAATTTAAACTAGAAGTTCGAGCCAAAATAATTGAGAAATATGGAAATATCCGTGAAAACATGCATTCAGAAATAATAAACACAGCAAGACAGGACATTAACACCTAGAAAACACAGCGAACAAGAGTTAAAGCGAGATACGATGTTGAAATGTGAAAATGTTACATTTTTTAAAGTTATTTAGAAGCAGAATGCATTATCATACTCTGTTGGAATTGGTCCGACCAGCCACTCAAACTCGACGTGATTTTCTTCATGGTAAACCCTCACAACTTGACTTGCCCAGTCGGAAAATGTCTGGTGAATTTCATCTACAACGTCACCTGTAATAATAATAATAATAATAATAATAATAATAATAATAATAATAATAATAATAATAATAATAATAATTCTCTACTCGTGAAACAGATGTAAGAGGTCAACGAACTCGGTGACTCTCCATATGTAAGCTACCAAGACGTTGCCACTCGCTTGCTTTGTGCAATAGTTTGACATCAGGTTTTTAAAATTACATTTACAAGAAAACCGTACACGCTATTGAAATACGCCAGAGGGATAAATTATTCGTTATTAGATTTTCTATCGATATGGACAAAATCACGATCGTACTCATAGTAGTTAATAAATATATTCATTATCCTTCAGAGCTGCTGTATTCAGAATTTAAAGTATTTGACTTCCATCAAATTTCTAACAATGTGTTACTGAATTTCGTACATAAAAACCGAAACATATTTAATTTATATTCACATAAATTAAAACCAAAAGATCAGACAACTTATACTTGACAGTTCCTAAATGTACTACAACTGTAGCATATAATCACAGTAGCAACTTCGGTCCAAAGCTTTATAACATGATAATAGATAAATTTCCAAATATACAACTTGCTAATGCTCTTTATTAATATATATATATATATATATATATATATATATATATATATTAAAAATTTCTGTTAACAGAGAAAATTTAAAGTTCAATTATTGTGATATGTGTTTTTTTCTTCTTTTTTTTTTCTTTTATTACTTTTTACTCTGTTATTCAATAAAATGTCTTAACATTAACTTATATGGAATTCCCCATGAGCTCGAGTATGCAAGTTACTCTTTCTGGGGGTGCTAGAGAGTTTTTATATAGAAAAATATCAATATGTATCTTTTTTCTGGCAATAAAGTATTATTATTATTATTATTATTATTATTATTACTATTATTATTATTATTGATATATTAGTACCAAATGAATAGGCTACTTTTTTCAGGAAAAAATTTATCCTAAATGTTAGCTCTGTTCTACTCGGTAAGTACTATCCGTGCTATTCTGATTTTTATACTTATCATTAGAAGAAATGATATATTCCTTTACAGTTTTTAAATAAATTGGACGGTATTCCTTCAAATTAAAATAAAAAGTAACATTCGTTATTTCCTGCCGTTATGAATTCTGGTAATCTTAATGGGGTGGAACTATGGGACGGATTGCTACTTGCGTTCTTAGTGTATTCGTAGGTGAGCCTGCGATGCGTTGTTACCAAAGTAGCAGAATTTCAGCAGAATTATCTAACTACGCAATACATTACAAAACACATAAGTGTTTTATTTACTTTACTATATTCTATTGTCTCTTTCAACTTGCACAGTTATATTATCAAACAAAGAAAAGAGTCTAATATTAGGTACCGGTAGTAGTACCACCAAAAAAAGTTTTCTCACGAGCATGAGTATATTTTTATTGGAACACTTACCTTTATATACTACGAAGGTGGAAGAATCAGAAATAGCTGTTTTCGATGTACCATTTGGCCTGAATATATACGCTCCCGAAGCTCTTTGATTGTCAGCTGCCGCACCTTTGTAGAAGTATAGGTTTTGTGCTACAGGAATTTCCACCCCATTACTTCTCAAGGTCTTCACTAGGCCTGTTGTTTCGTCTAATACAACTTCCAAATCCTTCAAAAGCCAATATTACACAATTATTAGTCTATATTTTAAATAATTTTGAGTTTACATGCAACATGTTCGCGAATTAAAAAAAAATGTTTCAATTAACACATTCTACGTCAATTTAGATAAACATAGCTACGTATTTTGTGAAATTAAATGGATACACAATAATAAATTCTCAAAGATAGAACTACAAAAATATGAAGTATTTTTGCTCGTAAATTGAACGCTCAGAACGGTCCCGTTATGTTCCTTCGTCAGTTCAAGATAGAATTTGTGGTGACGGTGTATCTCGGAATACTTTCCCCTCTTTCATTTTACCAACCCTCTTCACCTTCCCCTCATATCATATATCATCCAAAATAGTTAAAAACAGGCTGGGGTGAAGTAAGGGTCTTCGATGCTGAAACAAGAAGCACTTAGGGTTCCAGGTCGCTGGAGCTTATCAGGTACAGATATTTCATTATATCCCTGTCAATCAGTGACCGTTAAATTCAAGTGGCTTATCTTAGTCGCGGAAAAAAAATGACTTATTTAATGACACTCGCAATTGCCGGAATTTTGTCCCGCAGGAGTTCTTTTACATGTCACTAAATCTAGTGACATGAATCTGTCGCATTTAAGCACACTATACCAGCGCCAGCGCTATACCAACTGCGCCACTCAGGGCGACCTTAGTCGTGGACGTCAGTGTATTAAAAGCATTACAACTTTTCGTATCTTCTTTCCTCCATCATAGTAAACTGTGACGTTACACAGAGGCAGAGATAAAATAAAAGATCGTCTGAAGATGAGGGCTGCCTCTGTTAGTGATGTTTTTTCGGAAATGACATTACAAGTATTGGAAAATTAATCTTTTTTTTTTTTTTTTGAGGAAATATAATGTGAATTTTCTATTTAAAAAATGTTCTTTTAAGTCGACAAAACCCTAAAATTTATTATTTAAGTTTTGTAAGGCTGTTAAAATAAAATTTACATACTGTAAGTATTTTATAATTTCCGTACTATTGATAAATAACTAAAAATTTGTTAACAATAATGATTTCTTGAGTTTTAAATTTTTTTGCACTTACAGTCTCACTTATGTCAAATCTTGAATTATCTTTGTAACTATCCAGTTACAGATACATTCACTTGATCGGATAATGAATTAGACAAGGGGCATGTTATCAAATTTGGAAACATTAAACTCAAAATATAGGTGAAAGTAACCCCTTCACATGCCATGAAGGCACTTGGGAGCATAGAGATAGAGCCCCATGCTTCCTTTACCCCAGCAATAGAATGAGATGGTGTGGTCGGCACGACGCTTCGACCGCTTTTTACCCCCGGGAAAGACCCGGTATTCAATTTGATAGAAGGCTGAGTGAACCTCGGAGCCGTTCGGAACTTTGGTAACGACAAAATTCCGTCACAATCAGGGATCGAACCCCAGACCTTCCGGTCCTTAACCAGCTGCTCTATCAACTGAGCTACCCGGTAGCTAAACTCAAAATATTCTCCTCATAAAATTACAAAATATATTAAAATTAATTGCATGAGCTTTTCAATAAAATAAAGATGTAAAAAGGAATTATTATAATGGAATGATAAAGCTCTAATGCCAGATCCTGTCGCAAGTGTTAGTAATACCCTCGCAAAAGGGATCTGGTTTTTTATTACGAGCACATTTCGAGAAATTTACAAAGAACATAGTTAGTTGTTCTAAGGCAAGTACATATTTCTATTCAGTAACAACTTACAATAACTCTAGGTTAAGTTGGGTTAGGTCACGGTGGCTACGAGCAGGTTGGAACGACCCTTTGCACGTCGGCCATATTGAGGCCTATTGTTCATCCCGAATTGTATAGGATTAATGAGGATGAGGGAGTACTAGCCCACCGGCCGCGTATGACCCTTCATTCGCTCACCCAATGGGAGCCTCCTACCCTCCCCCGCTCTAAGTTCACAACGCCAGTGTGACCAAGCAACACAGGATCCATTCCAACGGACCTTCCAAGATGTCGAAGCGCCCTTGGAAGTGCTCTTAAGGAATGAATCCTGGCAGAGATATTGCGGAAGGCTGGGATCTCAGGAACGGTTGTAGAGAGGACGCCCCCTCCCGTAAACGGATGAAGACATGCGTCTTGACCTGAATATGGCTATTGAATGAAATGAGAAGGTGAATGATATGAAAACCTAAATTCTTTTTCTACACGGGAGGGGAAGGGAAAATTGATCGTGGCAATGAAAATTCCAACCCGGCATATGCTTAAGTAACTGTGGAAAACCACGGAAAAATCACAGTCAGGTTGGTCGGTCCGGGAATCTATCCACGGACCTCCCGAATGCTAGTCCCGAGCCAACTCGCTAGGTTACAATAACTCTAACTTACATTTCTACTACATCAACTTTCTCTTACCGTTCCTATGGACAAGTCACCACTGGGCTGAACTTCCTCAAACGAATCGCTCGTCTTGGTAACGTAATACGATCGGAATCCTAATGGTGGTAAATTCTCAGCTTTGAAGACAAGATCATGTGTTGCAGTGCTGCTTGCCCTCTCAGGCGAATCGAGGACTTCTTTCGGGATGGGCACCATTTGCGTCGTCTGAAGGGCTCCTATTTGAGAGACAGAATTTATCATTGCATTCCATGATCCTCATTTCATTTTTATTTCTCTTGTTATGATTTATAAGTGACATAATTTTTTACAATATTGTTATTTTGTCATTAGGTGACAGTAAAGATGCAGTTTGTTTACGGCGATCATTGGCGGGCGCACGTCGCTGGCGGTTGTCGCCTGGAGTTGCTAGCAGTTAAAATGAAGGCGCATGGTTTCTTTACAGCGATGATCGCCAACGTAGATCGTTCGACGCCACGCAGTTCGCTGGAGGTTACTTCTGAAGCAAATTCAGGACGCATATCGCCGCATACGTGTTCAATAATTGATATTTAGAGAAGGCCATGTAGAAATGTTGAATAGAGTTATTCCAGCAAAACAAGTGAGAAGTGACAGCGATGTACGCTGATAAAGAAACCACTTCCTGATGATCATCGCCAGCGTTTATAATCCCCGGCGATGTGCGTCCGGCGATGACCGCCGTAAGTAAACCGCATCTTAAGAAAAAACCACACAGGTCTGTTTCATCTCAATAGGCTATCTTAGTCAATGACGGAAGGGATGATACAGAGCTTTTGTTCATTCTCAGGTTGGGTTCAGACCGAAAACTTTTCTTTAAGTTCGTTTCTCAGCTGCTCCGCTCCACACATTCTTCATCAAGTGGTACAGAATTTCCGCACGGAAATATCATACGTATTTCGGTACATCACAGTAATATATGCGTAAATAATCACTTAGTGATTTAAGACGGCACTCATCCCGTCGGATCCCGGCCACTTAGTCGTAATGAGTGCACCTCTGCACATAGCGTGTTGGACATTTGCCTCTGTGACACAGTGTATGAGGGTTGGCCACTAAGAGGTGGAACTTAAACTGAGAGAATTCAATCCGGCATGGGAACTGGAATCCGGTGTGGCTTAGTGGATAAAGCGTCAGCACGTAGAACTGAAAATCCGGGTTCGAGTCCCGGTGCCGGAGAGAATTTTTCTCCGCTTCACTCATCCTTCGTCAGCTGAATGAGACTTTTCATGAACGTTTAAAATTAGGATCAACTTTTCAACTATTATGCTGAGAAATAAACGTTATTTCGTATATACAAACATTTATCGAATATTGCTTATTGTTTTTAAGTACAACGGGATCCGTTTGTACCGTTTCAGTGCATTGAGCTTTATCAGTATTTATAGTTCTTTCATCTTCAAGAAATGAAGGAACCAGGCATGGATTTAATGGAGAAACGTGGTGGAGAAAGGTAAATTTGACCAAATTCCCCTTTTTTATAATATGTGTTGCCTTCTACAAGATGGTTCACGTATAATTTAAAAGTATTAGCCTAATGTTTGCTGAGTTAGAGTTTATTTTATATTTCGGAAAAAGTATCCTCTTTGCACAGAACGTATAATGTGGTTCATGTCGGTATCAATGAGCGTTTAAGTTTATTCTTAGCATTGTTTGACTTCAATTCTAAGCTTTGTATCAGTATTGATGTGATGATTGTTACTGCTCACACATGATGACTCTTAGTTTTAGTGAACTGAGTGTTAGAGGAAAGCGGAAGATTGTGACCAGCTGGTATCAGTCAGCATTGCACGAAAGCTTGAATTAAGAATGTATCTGTGCCACAACAAAATGCATTTTTCAATCATTCTGCTAGACTGCGGATAAAAATATTGATGACAGTGTTGTTATCCATTGTTTGGTACTATCACAAAATATGACTGACTGACAGTAAACGAGAAGAAAATATGTTTTCATTGTAAACTTGTCAATATAAAAAGAATATTTTAAAACAAAACTGATTTTAATGAAATAGTTAAAAGAAAAGATTAATGTTTCGGTTAAAACAAAATAAATAATTAATATAAGGATATTTCTACATTGCTTTTCATCCCATGAAAAATTGACAATTTATTAATATCAAATTTGCATCATTAGGCCTATTTTATTTTTTACACATCTAACTCTCTCGACATGTAACAAGTGCTGCAAAAGATATTTAGAGAAGCATGAGTGTAATTATTAAAATACATCAATTTTAAAACAAAGATAAATTTCTAAATTTAGATATTTAAAGTGCAATTTACTGAGAACTATCATTTTTTTTAATTACACATACCATCCAACTCTTCAATTGTTGTCGGAATGTCAAAAATTTTCCTGTGAACGAATCTGTGGATACTAATGCCAAAAGGGAACATATATTCAACTTGTAAATGCATGTAAAAGGAGCGGTGAATGTATTGATACAACACTAAAATAATGTCATAGACCATGTGGTTTCCTATATCTTTGATAAAATTATTCACCTCAGTCGTAAGTTTGATAGTTTCAACTAAATCTGCCGAAGTTTTCGTAGAACATTGGAAAGAGAAACCAAGAAAGAAACGACAACTGAATTTAAAAAAAAACTGTGGCCATGATAAGCTTCATATAGACAGTAAATTGTGAGCTATTGAAGAAAGAAGGGAATATTAGTTCAGACGTCAGAAAAGAAGTTCTTGTCATCAATATTAGGATTGCTAATAGGGAACAAAATGAGAAATCGATTTATAAAACACGAATTATTGAACATGTGGAGTTCAGAGAAAAAAATTGTGGATTGTAGATGTAAACTCTGGAACTACATACTGTACATAGGCATACTTCTTTAAGCTTGGTTAAATTCAGCTTTCCAAATAATATCATTCATCTGCCGAAAGACAGTTTCTAAATCGAGAATAAATATTTCCCATACAAGTCTTTAATTAATAGGGATGTTTCCGAAACAGAATCTCAAGCCGAATGTAGCAAACCTACAAACAAGATACTATCTCTATAAACATATGTGCCATAGGCCTACATTATTTTCCAGACAGCCGTTAAATATTTAATAATTTATTATATATTTTACGTGAAATTGCTGGTTCTGCTATACCTGGTGGACAATTATGAACTGCCGATTACAGTATTAATCCGTATGGCAGGTTTCGCACTGAAAATAATCTGGCGGTAAATTTATGAAGCATTATGGCTGGAGTTTCAAACTGACTTCCGAAAATTAACAAGTAACAATTCTGAAAATGAACCGGAAGAAAATAATTAAACTGAAGGGAGAATAACAAGGAAGCAGGAAGATGTTATATCATACAACAGGTTTATGGAATTTTGCAAGATAAAGGAATGTTGAACGTAAATCCAGCGAAAATGTGTTATTGGCCTGGCATTGTTTGAATCGTTTTATTGATGGTTGCGATTGCTGCCCTTGGGAACAAAATTGACAGTCGGCACGAACAGTTGGAAGTCAGTGTTAAAAAGTACTTTTCGCATGCTGCCTAGCGTTGACAGGTCTACTTTTGGAAATAACTGTCTAAAAAGAGACTTACCAATCATAATTGGAGGCTTTGGTAATTGATTAATACCATTAATATTGGTAGCTCCAGACATGGCTTTTCCACGAATAAATAACATAAGATTCTGATTATTACCACCCTCATTAACCTTATTACTAGCCAGTAGTATAGTAGAAAGAGCTGCTCTTACCATCGGGTCCCTGCACGGTATAGGTTGCAGAAAGAACAGGCAGTCTCACAAAATGGTTAATTTCATGACTGAGTGGGTTGTATACAGTCACGACAAACTTCTCTTGATTTTCTGTGACGTCACACGAGCTGACGTTTAGCTCAAGACAGTTGAACACTTGTACGTTGTTGCTGGCATCTTGTGATATCAGCTGACTGAAATGTGATATAATATAAAAATAAATATTTATGTATATTCATATCAACTATGGACTTACCGTTCATTAATCGAAATTTCCCAGGTGATTATCACAGTTAAAATTGGGTTGTGAATAAAAAAACAAAATTGCATTATATCGCACAATGATCCGAAAGTGAAAAATCCTTGCCAAAATTCAAATTTTCGTTCATTAATTTAAACAAGATTGTTTATGCATTTCGTTTAATAAATAATTAGAGTAATTTATTCTCATATTTTTAATTCTCTAACGTCGTTTGTGCTGTTACTTTAATATTCGAAACAACGAACTTATAATTTGTACGATTTTTACGGTAGAAAAATAAAGATTCTAAAGTAGCCAGAAAATTAAAATTTTCAGTTATAACATAAATTTATGACTTTTCGGACTTCGTTTATCACTTTAACCATAACGTATAATTTATTCGGTGACTTTTTCATTTGTAAATAGCTCCATAATTTTATGTGATGTTTTAAAGATATACAGATGTACAGAATTTTTATGATGAGATAGTATCACATTTTTTATGCCGAAATATTTCTGTAAATATGCTCAATTCGGTCAATAGAGAAGCTTATACGGAACCTAGTGAATTTAGGGTGCAGATGATTTTATTTGCAGCCCAGTAAGTGTCTGGATAACATCAATCGCCCTCACTTCCCTTTATCACACAGTTTTGTTTATGTTAAATGTACCTTACATTTTAGATAGGAGAAAAGTTACTAATTTTGTCTAAATTTATTTTAATTTTGTCTAAATGCACCCTCCCCTTTTAAAGGGAGTTTCATTTGCACAAACGTAATCAGAGTTTGTATACAAAATAAATAATATACTACCTGTACAAAACTGTACAAACATTTATGAAAATCTGTTAGATAGAAGAAAAGTTACTAATTTTCGCTAAAAGCACCCACTATAAAGGGTACTTTTCCTTATAAAATAGTAATTTTTCTATACAAAAACAAATATAGGCTACTACCTGAAACTACTGCACCAAGTTTCATGAAAATCTGTTACATAGGAGAAATACAATCCCATATAAGGTACAGTTTCCCTTACAGAAACAGAGTTTTTATATAAACCAAACATAATACCTGTAACTTCTGTACGAAGTTTAATGAAAATTTGTTACATAGGAGAAAAGTTATTAATTTTCTCTAATTGAACACGTCCATAATCAGGAATGCATTGCTTCGAATTTAATAAAAACGCCTTTGGTATCATCAACTAAGGCATATTCAACATTATTTTGTGTCTTTTGTCCAAATATTAGAAGAATATCCTTGGAATGCAATCGGTAAATTGACTAGTGACTAACACTCACGTTTTAACATGACATTTGATTTACAATGAAATAAGACTGTAATAAAAGAAAGCTACATGAAATCTTTTTATTGGCTGAAGTGTAGCGTTAGTGGTTACTATTTCCCTCCTATGCCTATAATAATGTAATAATCGTACTTAAGTGATTTCTCGGCCGAACCGCGCGCATCTTCAAAGGCGTTTGTCAGAATCCTCATATAATCCTCCGCCACATGTTGTTTCTCCGTTCCGGTGATGGCGTCGTGGTGCTGCATCACTCCCATAGCTTCTCGTAAACTGTCGATAGATGAAGCTTCTACTTGTCCCAATTGCGTCATCGCTTCTAGTTGCTTGGCAACCTGAAAGCAATAAAATTGAAAAGCTGAGTTCAAAAAGAGTTTTATTCGCTTTTTAGGTACAAAATCTAAAATTGCTCATTCAATATTGGTATAATAACATGCACAACTGATATACATAACAAAAACTGGCTACTGGAAATACATTCCATTTCATATTTTTTGTCATTTTTACTCAATTAATATTACTGATTGATTATTGTTTAGTCAACTGTCCAAACACAGGTTTGAACCTCATAAGTAACACCAATAAAGCATCACTCATGAGGCAACAAGGCCAGGAGATAATGGGGTAGGGTGGCCAGTTACTTTCCCTTTCAATGCATACATCGCCGATTAGCTACATATTCCACTAATCAGACTTCAGATGCATACAAACAATAAATTGTTCTTCCTTTGACACATATCGTCAAGTGAAATGTACTGCCTGATAATAGATTATTATTATTATTATTATTATTATTATTATTATTATTATTGTTATTATTATTGACCAATACGGAGTGAAAGAAATGTAACTGTGTAAATTTTACGAACTTATTTCTGTGATAGAACAGTCTCCAAAATCGTGAAGGTGTAGTATACTATACCATACTTCATAGAAGTACAAGATTTTGATATAAAATGTATGTGCAGAGATCCGAAGTATAATAATAGTATACCTGCATTTGTCCTCTAACTGTAACCTGCAGAATTTTTTCTGCATTTTTCCTCATGTCAGTCAGTGACTTCATCTAAGTTAAGAATTATATTGAACTTTAAAAATAAAACAATAAATGTCTCAGGACTCAGGAGGATAGAACAACAAATTTCTTATATTAGTTTGAAATGAATACACTTCTTAAAATGACTGAATGAACAAGATATTTAATTAATTAATTAATTAATTGAACAAATGAATAAATAGAATTAGTACATTAATGAAAAATAAATAAAAAATAAATAAATAATTTTCCCCTAGATATCAACAATATTTTAGGGTCTACTCCATAAGAACTATCTGATTTTGACTCTTATCAATACCATAGCAGTTGATAAAACGTCGTAAAATAAACTAATTAACATTAAACACGCCGAAGTTTTTGTTCTTTGATGCTGGTAATCTCTGTACGAATGTTGTCTTGGAATTAATTTACCGTAAGTGGATTGTGGGCATACAATCTCTCTCTTCCAATAGGCCTAGGCCTATCTCTCATTAATATAAATTGCAAGGATTTAATTCGAATGAGCGAACCGGCCACAGTCTTCGGGTAACTAATAACACTATAATCGAAGATCATCTTACGCATTTTCATTCATTGAGATACCTGCAGCAAGCACAGTCGCATTAGCGTACGTTTTCTACTCTTCTGTTAATCCACGAAAAACAGGACATATTCTACCGATTTCTGTGACATATTAGGGAACTTCCAGTAGCATACGTGGATTTTCCGAACTTCAATATCTATTGATTTAGCTGTTAACATAGCATAAAAAATCTCGCCATGTACTTACTGTTAGAACCATTAATAATAATGTAATCTTGCTCTCACTTCTACTTAACTGGCATAAGGCGCAGAACCACGCTTGTTCTGTATAGTCTCACTTTTATTGCCAAATGTGCAGAATCTCTTGATAACCCTGTTTGTTGTGCTAACTTACGAATAGATTTCCTTGGACTCTTGTCTAAAACTGGAACCTATCTCTTCGAATTTTTATTTTTTGTCGCTTTACCAACTGTGAAAGGAAGATGATAATGCAAGCGAAATGAATCCAGAGTACAGCGCCGAAATTTACCCAGAAATTGAGGGGAAAACCCCGGAAAAATCGCAACCAGGCAAGTTGTCTCAACCAGGATTTCAACCAGGGCTCGCTCGTTTTAAGGGCAGACATGTTAACCGTTCCCCTACAGCGGCGGTCTCGAATTTGTCTTCTGTAAGAATATGCCTATGTTAGTTGCACGATGGTTTGTCACTAATCTCTAAATTATAGACATACTAGGTATCGGGGAATGTAGATATTTTCTACGAAAATATCTTTGACATAATCTCCAATTTTCAGGTTTAGCAAAAGAATCGTACTTATATAAACACATGATTTTTCAACCGAATACATGCGATCACAACAAAGTCAATGACGCTACTAAGCTACCGAGCTAGCACAGCTTGGCTAGCCTGCGGGAATAAGAACTTGTTTATATCGTTTCAGGCTGTTTCGGTCTATCTTTTTGGGTCACTTTTCATTTTTGGTACTAGGCCATTTAGATAAATAAGACATTTCGATCCCACGAAATTTTTGGTACAGCATTTTCGGTAATAGGCCATTTCCGTACCACGAATTTTTTGGTACAGAACATCGGTCACTTGGGTCACTTTATGTTTTTTGTCATTGCTTTGTTCCAGTCACGTTGCTTTGTCATTGCTTATGAAATAAATTTAATTTAAATTACATTTCGTAGCAACGGAAAAACAATTTGTAAAATGCAATAAAATATATCAGTAGAAGTAAAATCAAGTATAATATGTCGAGTGAAATAATTTACTCCAGTACAAAATAAGCCTATGCTGGTTCTGAATGCGTTTTTCTACCAATTTCACAAGTACAACAAGCAGAGAACCCGTCGATATGGAGATGTAAGGACAGGGAAGCTTGTACAGCGAGATGCACAACTAGAAATGATCTTATGAACTTAGAGATTTTAAAAGATAATACTGACAACCACAGTCATCTCGCTGGTGTGAAAGGCGATTTGCGTAGAGTACGCAATGCTATAAAACGACGTGCCGAAGACCAAGATCAATCCCAGTGATCGTGCGGCTGAGAGTGGTAGTGAAGAGGCAGAAACGGAATAGTCCCTACTCAGTCAGCATATCCCTGTGCAATTTCTTGCAATAAAAATAATTATTACTTTCATTTAATTTTATTTTGAGGGTATAATAACCGAAATAGGTACCAATATGCCAAACTTACTCAAAAAGTCATTACCAATATGTAATAGCCTAAGCCAAAGGTACCAATGACCGAAAAAGCGTGGCCCAAGTGTCAGGTACTCATATATTTATTACAGGCCTATTATTTAGTCCTGATAGCTCAGCGAAGCGAAAGAGGGGAAGTAATAGGAGGAGTGGGGAGAGTTTCGGAGTAGAGATAGGGCGAGCGGTCGGTAAAGGCAATCGAGTGAATAACCCAATCACCCCTTGACGTAACTAAATAGACTCGCCTGTCCCACGCGCACATCTCCGACGACTGTCAGGACTAAATAATCGTACTGTACCTATCTATCTGTTTACCAGAAACGTGGGACCGAAACAGCCGCTAATTGTTTATATAGCCTACACGAGTCACACTGTAGCTGCATATTACATCATTTTCTCTTCGCCCCTCTGCTTGTATGTCGGACATTTGTTATATGCATTCAAACTGATACTTTCAGAAAATTAATTATAAACTGAAATATTATTCGCAACATTATGAAGGAGTAAACTAATTTGAAATTCTTTGATTTGTAATGAGAAGTAGGCTATGTCTCATACTCGTTTACACCAGTTTCGTAACTTTACGTTTTCACAAGATATTTTAAAGCTGGGTGTTCTCACCTGCAGGAAGTTGTTCCCCAGTCTCTCGAAATATTTGGTTGTCGGTCGAGATGTGAAGTAACCAGTCCAGTAGGAGCTGGAGTCGCTCGCATATGGGAAGAAGTCGTCCTGTTTAGTTGTGTAAGTTAGTCCCTCGTCGTTAACAGCCTTGAGGTAGCAGGAAGGTGTAGAGTAAATAACATTCACACCTTTATCTGCAGCGTTGACATATCTGTAATATGATAAATAACGTAACGACATCCAAAACATTCTCGACACAGAATTGTACAAGATGATTCCTACTCATAATATTCGAATTGAAATAGGCAGTAACCAGTTTAGAAAACTCAAGGAAATGCGATTCATACTGTATAATTATCACTGAACAACAATTTTTTATATTTTGTCTTGCTTCGAAATAAAAATAGGTGAATATTACTAATGTGTCTCCTAAATCTGAATTCAAAATCCAAATTGCCCCATCACGTACCATTTTCCGGGGAAATTGAATTGAACTTTTTTAATGAAAAAACTTTTTTTTATTTTTCACTCCTACTGTTAAAATTACAACACACTATGGATTCAGAATGCCTCATAATACTTGACTCGGGACTGTCTTTTACAAGGAACCAACAATAGTCTGCAAGGATGCTGGATGATGGTCTTTCTTTATATCGCTTTTTCACTTCAGATATTTCTTGTTGAAATGTGCTCGTAGCTTATCGCTTCAAGGTTAGGAAGAAATAAATCCAAATGAGAATGTAAAAAGTGTATTTTGAGAGACATGTTACACTCCACTTTCTCATATGCACTTAACATGGTTTCCAAAAGTTCGATTTAGTAGTCTGCCATAGAATTTCCAAGGAAATTTGAGCAAATATCTTTGTAAGCGCGCTATGCATTTTTTTTTTTTGTAACGGAAAGTTTTTTTCTCAAACAAAGAGTCAGCCATAATTTTGCGAATTTATGGACCGATGAAAATGCTCTCTATTAATTTGCCTTCACTCAAACTGGTAAACTTTTCTTTTAAATACTGAAAATCACACCCTTGTTTCTTCATTGCGTAGACCTCACTTTGAACTATTATGAAATTTACTGCATAGAAGGGACCAACATCTGTTTATTTATTAGAAATAGTCGACCTGGTTGGCAAGTTGGTATAGCGCTGGCCTTCTATGCCCAAGGTTGCGGGTTCGATCCCGGGCCAGATCGATGGCATTTAAGTGTGCTTAAATGCGACAGGTTCATGTCAGTAGATTTACTGGCATGTAAAAGAACTCCTGCGGGACAAAGTTCTGGCACATCCGGCGACGCTGATATAACCTCTGCAGTTGCGAGCTTCGTTAAATGAAACATAACATTTTTTTTATTAGAAGTACAAAAGAACATGCCGACAACCATAAGAAACCGGAAATAGGTCAGAAACTCATAAAATGCATTAGCTTTTGGTTTTGGTTTTCAACTCTCCAATCCGCGCCAGATGGTTTCTGGAGAAGCGCTTATCGAAAAGTGAAATCATAGTACATCTTAAAAACTATACGTGATACGAAGAAAAGATATGCATTTTCGGATCCAGCGCACACCAAACCATAAGGGACACATTGTTTTAAGTCTGAGCAAAATTCTTGTTGTTCAGTGTTATACTTCTCAAGTTTGGCTTTAGAAAATAAAGGTAGGTTTTAATCTTAGTCCTTATTAAAAAAACTCTTCTCGACTCTAGTCATAGAGGAATACATAGCGGTAAACCTATAACATGCAATCTCCGTGGTGGCGGACCTCCGACGAAAGGACATGACAATAGTATTCCTGTAGAGTCTTAATTTTAATTATTATACTTGTCATTCAAAATTCCCACTAATAATAACCAAAACAAAATAAAAATGAGTGGATTTCAGTGTAGAAGAGATTATTAATTACTTGAATTTTACAACTTTTTAAACTAAATTTTAGTGCCCAAAATGCCTTACCTCATTAATATACCTACGGTGATACTATAGAATTATTTCAAATGAAAAGTTCAACATACCTGTGGGATAGCTTTCTAATGATAAAGCAAACTTCTGTCTGTAATGTGATTAACCTCATTAAAAATCTTCACTTAAAATTCATCTGTGCTTTTATTTATATTACTATTTTTGGAGTAGTCAGGTAGGTCTTGCTGCCTGAATAACGTTATCTCAAATTAGCGAGTAAGAGATGAAAATATAATTAAAATATTCTAATCAGTCTTCACGATCATTTACTAACAATAAATTTCAACAGCTTACTTATCTGATATCTTTAAAGCGAAATACATTCACCATAATTTCAGGATGTATGGCTTTTGTCTACGTCGTTTTTATTCACTTAAATGAAAAGTGTAAGCTAACAACTAAGAATGAGTGAGGGATTGGTAACGATAATTTCTCCCCCTCCTCTTATTGTATAGAACTTTGGTCATGAAACAGGTTGCGCTCTTGTAAATACTATCATCGTTTCACTGTTATAGATCGAACGTGACTGCCGACTGTGTAGGCCTACATTTATCTTGGACCGAGCGTAGGAAAGTTCTATGTTGCGTAATACAAATAACACAGGCTGAAGGGACAGAAGTCAGAACATTAGTATCCAGCTGACTTCCAGTCAGTGCAGTTCAGTGTAGTTTGTGACAATTAGGCTACAGTTCACATTAGAACAGCGAATATTTAATTATGCTTACTTACGACTATATAACGAAGAAATCGTGCTAAAATTGTTGTGCTATTTTCGAGCAGTCGACATTTCCAGCACTTGTTACAAGATAAGCCAATAAATTACATCTGTAGTTCAATTTAGGAAGTCGCGACATTTCATTGCCGAAAGATCATGTGCTTAATTACCGCTAAACGAGCTGTTACTTGTCCATGTTATTTTTCCAGCGACACTGTACTAAGCGAAACCTGTTTCCAGGCGTACTTTCTATAGTACAACCATAGTCGGGCGGGAAGTGATAATTTTTTAATAGTTGCTAATTCCTTAGCACGACATAAGACTTACTTGACCAGTTTGTCCATATTCTTGAAGTACATGAGAGCGTCCTGGTAGTTGAAGTCGTCTCCCATAGTAACCAGAATATTGTTGGATGTGTAGTGTTCAGCTTGGCCGTTTACGAAATTTACGAAGTTTTGTACCTTTGAACAAATGTCGACAATTTAGGATTGCAAGACATTTTAATAGGCCTAGTATGTTCATAAAAGCTTTTGTATTTTTTTTTATAAAAATGTAGTAAACAGTATTATGAACTTCACAATCTTTCGAATGTTGAATTCAAGATTCGCCTTCAAGTCAAGTAAAAATCAAGATGCGATGAATATATATTTTATTAGAGTCGCTGTAAATGGCTTGACCCACGTAATTGCCCTCAACTAAGAATCAAAGACGGAGGTGTCATCAGTAAAGGAACAAAAAATTAAGGTGATTCTGAGAAAAGAACTGTATGAAAAGAAAATGGAAATGTAATTTTTATGTTAAAACGATTCATTAATATTGATATGAGATAACTGGTGCAAAAGAAAAAAAAACTCTGAAGTAAGTAAAATTGTATATTTCTGTATAATACCGATGGACCAGTTGAAAAGAATTGTTTATGCTTGTGAACTGAATTATTCTACTTAAATGACATGTGCAATTTTTATATAGCTCAACTAAAATATGTTCTTATATGACTTAATCTGTTTACTATGCATTGTATATTTTTGTTTAGCATAACTGATGAATTATATGTGCTGTAAATTGAATAGTATACTGTATGATAATTGTATATAGGCCTACTGTAAATTGAATGGTAGTCTGTATAGCTCAATTGATGAATTGTATATGCTGTAAATTGTATAGTAGTATATATAGCTCAAGTGATGAATTGTTTATGATTATAAATTGAATTAATCTACTTGATATTAATTGCATAAATTTGTATAGCTTAATGAAAGTATGCTTGTAAATTAAATTATTCTGCTTACTTTGTATTGTATATATTTATATAGTTTTGGCCGATGAATTGTATATGCTTTAAATTGAATAGTAGTCTGTATAGCTCTGTTGATAAATTGTTTGTGTTTGTAATTTGAAGTAGTTTGCATGATATGTATTATCAATTTCTGTGTATCACAACTGGTTGAATTGTTTATGCCTTAAATTATTTAACTTACTTGTTTTGTATTATACATATAGCTCAACTTATGAATGATCGTTTGTGTTTGTAAATTTAATAATCTGATTGGCTATGTATTGTATACTTTTAGTAGAGCCATCGATGTAGCTCAGTCGGCAGACTCGCTGGGCTGCTGATCCGGAGCTGTGTTCGGGTTTGAGTTGGATCCCCCTTTGGTCTTTGGTTTCTTCCGAGGTTTTCCACAGCCGTGCAACTGAAGCCGGATAGTCTATGGCGAGTTCTCGGCATCAACCCCTTTGATTTGATTACCTCCCTTTGATTTGATTACCTGGTTGGGGTTTTCCGAGGTTTCCCCAACCAAAAGGCAAATGCCGGGTAATATTTTGGCGAATCCTCGGACCTCACCTCATCTCACTACATCTCGCCAAAATATTGTAAAAAATTGCACAAAATTGTAAAAATTGTAGAAAATTACTAAATTGTAAAACTGTAAAAATTGTAATTGTAATATTGTAAAATTTTTTACTTGTACCACATCTTAAAGGTTCATTGCTCATGTAAGATCTATGGAATAAAATAAGTGAATGAATGAATGAATGAATGAATGAATGAATGAATGAATGAATGAATGAATGAATGAATGAATGAATGAAAAGAGAAACAACTCAACATTTAAAGTTGTGAGAAACCAACATTTTAATGCTTCATGTTGCTGTGAAAAAACCAAGAATCATTGAAATTGCCTAAAATTCTCTTAATGATGTTTTATATAATATATAAATTTCAAATTAAAGTATGTTAGTTCGATTTTTCACAGCAACATGAATCTTTGAAATGTAGTTTTCTCAAAACTTTAAATTTTGGGTTTTTTCATTTTTGATATGGTCCGTCGATATGCTTGAAAAAGAGTTGGAATAAAATTGTTTCATACATCCTACTATTGAATACAATGTAAACCAAATTATCAATCAAATATTTAAATACATCAATAAATAAAATTATTATCCTGAATGACGAACAGCTAAAACAGAAAGGGAAGTTACGTGAAAAGAGAGTTAAAGAACTACAACAAAATATTATGATTAGATATCTACATTAACGCATGATGCCTTTGACCATGTCGCTCTGACGCGAAATTAATACCGATATTTTTGTGCTCTTTCCTATCTAATTGTAGACAGATTTTCTTCACATTTTTTGTCACCATATCTAACGTCTAACATAATATATTCTCATTTGATGGCATGTAAATAATATTTCAACAAATTACATACTTAACTACATTATATGTACATTAAAAACTTATATAATAAAATGTGAATGCTGTACTCATTTTGTTATGGAATTAGTAAATAATTTACTCATATCTTTAAATATTGTATTGTCAATTGATTTACTTTCTATTTATTTATGTATGAACTTATTTTATTCAATTCTTAGATTATTTTTGAAACAAATGTTACCGGTAGAGGGGAAAGCGTAATTTTTATTTATCTTAAAATTATACTTCTGTAGACCTACTTACTTAAATATTGAAGTTGCTCAGTATCAGGTAGACTATATGGCAATGAAAATGAAGCAATGATGAAGTGTCACATTACTTCCCCGTGTATTCCTACCTTGGCGTCGACATTGTAGTCAGGACTCTTCTGGTTGTCGATGAAAGGTTCGGTGTTGCACAGGATGTCGAAGCAGAAGCCGGAAGGTGCGCTGTAGTGATTGTACAAGGCACTCGTGAACATGTCGGCTGAAGCACCTGCAAACATTTTATTGAGGCTACCATTAGTATACAGGGTGTTCTGAAAAATGTTCCAGTATTTAGAGAGGAGGTGGTATACGTCAAAACAAGAAATAAAGTCCTATAAACATGGGCCCTAAAAATAGTATCTTCTGAGAAATTAGCAAATATTTACCATCACTGTAAGGGCAGCTTACCAGACCTACGAGGATTATCCCAGAAGTAAAGCACAATGCGCATGTGTTCCCATATCCATGGATATGCGTGGTTGTTATTTATTGCGCAACTATTTGGAGTTATTCCGATTCTGTGCAAGTTCAGTTAGATCGCTTAAACGTTTTTTGTGTATAAGCGATTGAAATGAACGACGAAAATCAGTCAGGTCACTGACTGAGATCAAAAATCATTCATTGAAAAAGAAACTTTACGTGAACGTAGACCGTAGTACCATTTCCCGATGGTTTCAAAGTGTCTGTGGAAGTCATATTGCTACAGAAGACAACCAATTCTCTGGAAGACAGAAATCATCACCGGACTTCACTACAGAGGTAATTTTTGCCAATGCATTGGAAGGAGACAGAAGGATGGCATGTGCAGACATAGCCCGTAGGAAACTGTGACCAAAAATTCGCCAGAACCGACTATTGCTCTTGGTGTGCTTCTTCTGTACGTTAATACAGGACCGCAAATCGCAGAACCAATGAATGCGTTGTGTTATGTTTTATTTAACGACGCTCGCAACTGCAGAGGTTATATCAGCTTCGCCGGATGTGCCGGAATTTTGTCCCGCAGGAGTTCTTTTACATGCCAGTAAATCTACTGACATGAGCCTGTCGCATTTAAGCACACTTAAATGCCATCGACCTGGCCCGGGGTCGAACCCGCAACCTTGGGCATAGAAGGCCAGCGCTATACCAACTCGCCAACCAGGTCGACTGCCAATGAATGCAGTACGACAGATTACTAGTGGGAAACTGTTCCTCAGCCAACCTGCAGTTCGGACATGAATCCACTTGACTATGATAATTTCCTTAAAATGAAAAATCGGGGTCAACGACCTGAATACTGCTGTGAACCAACGTATTCGAGACCTAAACTTTATAGGAGAATTAATTAAGAGGCATCCAAAAGCTACCACAACGCTGGGAAGCAGTAATGACACTTGAAGGGAACTATTTTAAACGACCTTGATGCAAGTGAATTGAAAAAATAAAATCTATGTCAATGAAGTAAGTTTGTGCATTACTTCTGGGATCACCCTTGCATTCCACAAATACGATTCTGTATATAATTAGCTCTTGAAGAAGGAAAAGTGTGTTATTCTTAAATAAGGATTTTGTAAAGAAAAAATAGCAAAATATACAAGATATATTATTTTTTATCAATAAATCGATGTCAGAATAAATTGTAAATGATATGCTTACCGAGATTAGAACTGCCTTCCCATATCATCTCTGCTGTTTTCCCAGCAAGGCGAGTGTTCTTATCTTGATAATCCAGCCTTGCAAAGAACAGGCCATCGTACCCCATGCGTGCAATTATGGAAGCCATCTCACGAGAATGCCCAAAGGGGTCGATCTGCCAGCCAATATGAGGGCGTCCACAGGATCCAAAAGTGTCGTTGAGCTTTCTGGAATGCAACACAACCTCTATCTCAAGAATTTAACAGTGCAAACATTTATTATTTTTGGCTTTTAGTAAATTATCTGAAGATAAAATGGACTCATGGTGGAAATCTTGTGTCTCGTCCATATCTAAGACAACACAGAATATTGCATTGACACTTAACAAATAATCGTGTCCGATGTAAGATTCGACGCATAATTAGAGCCTTCATCGTTCAAGCTGTATCTGTAGCAATTGCGTACATTACAGTCAGAGGAATAGAATTTGGTGTTGTGTAAGTACCTGAGACCCCATGTGAACTGGTCGACGGTGGACTGGTAGTGGCTCGCAGCTTCATCGTTCATGCTCCAGGCTCCACCGATGAACTCCAGGCGTCCCTCATTGACTAAGTCCTTCACTTCTTGTTGCCTCTCTGGAGTTTGTTCCAACCACCACATCCAGAAGAACGCCGTTTCCACGTAGATGAATCTACGAACGTATTAAGAAAATACAGACAAAAATTTCTCACATTAAACGTAACATTTCTGACACACAGTGAACACCTTCGCTATTGACGATCTATTATTCCTCCTTTAGGGGAGGGCGCGGGCTGGGTCTGTCCTCGGATGGGGCCATTGTACTACCCGGGATGGAATGGTGTGCTTCAAGGCCCCTCCGCGCTACTGATTCCCCTACGCGCTGCCTCCGAACTCCCCTGCAGCCTACATGGTTCCTTTGCATTTTCAGGTAGGCCTCACCGCAGTTCTTCAAACCGGTCCCAGATTTACCATGAGCCCAGTGGAGAGCCCACAGTGCATAGCTCTACCACCAACAACAAATGACCATATCCATGGGGTCCAAGTTCGGGGCGGTCTGCATTCGACTCTAGATCGGAGCAAGCCCGAAACCGAGGAAAGAAACGGATATGATGATAAAAGAGGGGAAGTGTAATTATGATAGCGAAATGAATCCGAGGTTCAACGCCGAAACTTACCCAGCAATTCTGTTTTCAATTGGTTCAGGGAAAACCAGGTAACTTGTCCCAACCACATTTTGAACCCGAGCTGGCTCGTTTTACGTCAGACGTGCTAACTGTTACTCTACAGCGGTGAATTCGCTATAGACTAAGCCACTGGCGTAACTGAGGCTGTACGCGTGTTAACCTGCAGATTCAAGGATACGCTCGGTGTGAGTTGGATTCCGGCTTGAGCTGATTAACTCCTTGTAGTTTTTTTTAGGTTTTCCCAACTTAAATCCAAATTTCAGATAATTCCAAGACGAATCCTCGGCCTCATCTCGCCAAGTATCACTTCGCTATCACCAATTATATTGATGCTAAATAATCTTGTGGTTGATACAGCGTCATTAAGAACCAATTAAAAGAATTTCGCTATAAAACTTCGCGAACAATTTTCTAAAGCAATCTCAGCAACACGAGAGACCTAAATTTGAATGTGTTGTTTGTTCACTGCGAGCATATTAGGACTCAGTTTTTAGTTTATTTATTTATTTATTTTTTTGTTTTTTGTTTTGTTTTGTTTTGTTTTTTTTGTTAATATTTTCGCTCTTCTCCTATTGCTTGCAAAACTCTTTCCTCTCGATAGAGAGGAGACACACTTAAGCAGTTATGATACTTCACGAATAGTTTGCCAGCTCGTCGCGCAAGGTGAGAAGATGACATACGAAACTATGTTGTGTAGGGTTGTAGGATTGCGAAGGAAGCGGTTCGAAGGTTTTGTAACTGATACTACACCAGCATTTGCCTGGAGAGGCTTAGATAACCACAATAAAACCAAGCTGTGATATTCGGCCACTGAGATCAAGCCCGGGACTTCTCGAATACAAGACGGATGTATTAGCTACTACACCACCCTCCTCAGTTTAGTTTTTAGTTAATATGGACATTTTTGTTTTACCCCACTAAGGACATTATTATTATTATTATTATTATTATTATTATTATTATTATTATTATTATTGTTATTATTATTATTATTATCTGTATCTATATATATAATATATATATATATATATATATATATATATATATATATATACACACAGCAATAGTTTCATGTAACTTATGTTAAATTCTAGTTGCATGTTAGTTACAGTTATAATCAGATATCCTACTAATTGGAACACATGTTGTGTAGTAGTGAATTTCTTAAATAAATAAATTAAGCCTTTTAGGCCTACTATATAATACTGTATATGGAATTTATTAACATAGTGTTATATTTACTCTGTAATTTGCCAATTATAGCTAAATTTTAAATTTTTTGTTTATGATATCTATACTTAACTCTTTTTAATTTATTTTTCTTTGTTATTTTTCATTTATATCTATATCTGTGTCTTTTATTTAGGTAGAATCTATTTGTTTTTTTATTTGTAATTACACTTGTATCTTGCATTTGTATCTGTTTTATCACTTTTTTCATGTTATATGCAATTGTATGTTTTTTAAAACAAATATCTGTACTGTCTATTGTATTTTTTTTTTATTTATTACACCATTCTCACACTATACATAAAATATGAATGAATACAACAATAAACGTAAATTAATGTATAACTTTAGCACTTTCCCTGTGATCTTTGAACCGTTCTTATTGTTACAATATCACTGATCTACAATGTCAATGAAACTGCCAAACATAATCTTGTGTTGACTGTGCTGCCGCGTCTTCCACCGTGTCCGTTTGAGAAAATCCAAATATACAGCCTTGTCTAAAGCTCCATGATTTTGCAACACATAATAAATTGTATTACCTAAAACCCACAAGATGGCGTTTAGTCTAGGACGGGGTGAAATTTGAAAATCGGGGCGAAGGAACTTCTCGGGTGAACAATTGATTAGACCTAGTTTCCGTACATAACTCGTGGCAGCTTCAAAAATGTCAGTAACTGAAGAACATGTTGAGATGCGGTGCAGAATAGTGTCCTGTTGTTGACACGAGGGGCAAACTTCCGTTGGACTCAACCTGATGGAGAAAAGGCGAGTGCGTGTGGCCACCACATCATGTACTGCCTTAAACCAGGTGGAGCGGACATCAAAGGACAAAGCAGGGGAGCTGATGTTACGCCAGAGTCGATCATAATTCACATTGGTAGGGGCGATTCGTTGTATACGCATTTGTAGTGGAGGAGACCTTCTTCTAAGATTCTGGTACACTATCTGAACAAGTCTCGTATTCGGATCTGCACCTAGTGAGTCTATGTAACACCATTCCAGCAAATAAACTTGAAGATATTGTAACGACCTTGGAATTACATGAAGATCAGGTGGATTTCGAAGGTCCGACTTAAGTGACCAATGTTGGAGCCATGCCGCTGAGTAACAAGCATTAGAAAGCTGAATCCTTCTCCCTCTGCTTAGGAATAACGCAAGACATTTATCTATGACATGTATTAAGCCAATGCCACCTTGTGATGGACTGCAGGTTAATGTTGACATAGGCACCCGAAACACACAACCTCTCCAAATATACCACGATATTGCACAATTAATTTGTCGTGCATAAGCATTTGTTAATGGTAACACTTGGGCTAAATACCAGCACTTGGACAGTATATACGTCTGTACAGCCCAACTTCGTTGATATAAACACAAATCACGAAAATATAAATCTTGCGCTGTTACTTTAACCTTTTGAACAATTCCCTTCCAATTGAGATGTATCATCTCTCCTATAGAAGCAGAAAATACAATCCCAAGAATTTTGATGGTCTTCACTGTTTGCAGTGGGGGTATCTGCGGAAGCACTTGCCACTGTCCAATCGGAAGAATCTTGGATTTTTGCTCGTTGATACTTAGCCCTGAAATGTTACTGAATTCATTCAAAATTGTTTTAAGTTGTTCAACATCCTTTTCATTTGAAAGCAAAACACTGACGTCATCCGCATACGCAACTACCGCTAACTTCTGCTCCCTGAGGGAAATACCAGTAATAGAATTATGCAGTTTACATATAAGTGGATTAAGTACAAAAGTAAACAATAACATAGAAAGTGGACAACCTTGTCTAATAGATTTAGTGATATTGATCGTTGGTGAACGAAAACCATTGATTTGAATCTGACTATTAATTCCACTATAAAGACATTTGATATAGGAGATAAAAGTGTCACTGAAACCGAACCATGCTAGACACTGGAGCATGAAATTATGATTCACGTTGTCGAATGCACGTTCAAAATCGATGGAACACAATAATCTCTTGATTTTATCTTCAAGCGAAGTAGCAACACAATCTCTCAGGGAACACACCACATCAAAGATAGTACGCTCAGACGAGCCACAGTACTGTGCTGGATGTAGGAGCTTACTTAGAAGCGGTTTTATGCGGTTGGCTAATATTCTAGCTATAATTTTATAGTCATATGTGAGCAATGTAATAGGCCTGTAATCGTGCACGGTGACCGCATCGATTTTTTTCTTAATAAGAACAATAATACCTTTCTGTTACGATGCACAGAGTTTCTTCCGATGTAGAATTGCATTTATCACTGTTGTTAAGTCCTCCTTAATTATTTCCCAGCAGGTTACATAAAATTCTAGTGGGATTCCATCAATTCCGGGTGTTCTTGAGCGCTTACCTTGACAAAGCGCTGTATAAACGTCTTCTTTAGTGACCGGCTGTTCAAGCAATAGGTTTTCTTCTTCCGATACAGTAGCGATCTTGACTGAATCAAAATATCGTAGAGAAGTTGAATTGTGGGATTTTTCTTGAAAAATATTGCTAAAATGCAACAGAAAAGCGTTACTTATGTCATGTTGTGTAGTATAGTGTTGGCCTGTATTGTCTTGAATTTTCCTGATCATGGTAGAGCGTTTTCTTTTATGCGTCCGTATAAGATGGAAGAGGTTGGTTCTTTCGTCTGTTATGGGAGGGATTAGTCCGCTTCGAATTTTTAAGCTCTCCATTCGCTGTCTAAAAATTCCCAAAATTTTAGCTTTATATTTGTTGAGTTGAGTGCGTCGTTCTGAGTGTGATATGGAACTATGATGCAAGTCGAGCAGGCATTGATGATAGAAATTAAGATTATGTTCATCGGCATGATATTGAAGATAAGTTTGTCTTTTAAAATAATTCTTTAATTGGGATTTAATAAAATATTCCCACCAATTTACTACATCATGATATTCGGATTTCTTCTTCGACCATTCAGTCCACAACTGCTGTAGTTCTTCCATTACTTGTGGGCTTTGAAGACACCTTGTGTTCATTTTCCAATAGGGACGTCCAAATATCAAAAACGACATATTCATTTCAATATGCATTATGACCGCTGAGTGATCAGAAAAGGCTACAGGAGTGATCTTAATTCGTCGAATGTTTGGAGCTATTGACCGATGGACATAAAAACGATCTAATCTAGCAGCAGAATTACTAGACACATACGTATAACCAACATCATTATGCTTCATTAACCAGGCGTCACTCATTTGTAGTCCTGTCACCAAACGCTGCAGTGTATTGCTGGATCGGTACTCTCCCGTACAATCTTGCGGACGGAGTACACAGTTAAAATCCCCTCCAAACACATAAGCATCATTCAGGGAACGCATGAGATAAGGAACATCCGTTTGAAAAAATTCATTCCTCTCTTGCCGTTTATTGCTACCTGAAGGAGCATAAATATTGACAAAACCATAACCATTGAAACGTCCACAAATACCTCTACCAGAGGGAAGTTGTACAACTGACTGGAAATTAATTCCAGCTCTGGTAATGAGAGCTGTGCCCAACCGAGAAGTACCTAGATTCACATATGATGTATAATTATATAAGGACGAAAAATCTGCAGTGGATACCTCTTGAAGGAAAAGAATATCAACATCATGCTTTACTAAAAAACGTTTCAATGCATAAAGTTTTGTGGGCGAGGAGTTATTATTGAAATTCACAGTGGCAATACTTACTGCGATGGTCATCACGTTAGCCAATAGCAGAACAAACTTCAACAACATGTTGCACAATGCAAGACGAGTAATCGTCGGTCAAAGATCCAGTCAACTGGACGTAATAGTGGAAATCCTAGTTTACTGCCTTCTCCTTTGTAAGGGTGCGAACGATGTTTTGGAGAATTACCACTTTTAGCCAATTTCTTTACACCAATCTCTTGTGACGAGGACTTGTTTGTCGATCCAAGATCTTGCTCTTCTTGTTGCATTGCTTCGTTCCAATCCTCTGGAACTGATGCTGTTGCTCGCCGAGTTTCTTCAGGATCCTTTGAATCACCTGTAATAACCGGAACAACAACGTCGACAGGATTCTTCTGCCCATTGGCAGAACACTCACCAGTGTCAGAAGATTCCATTGCTTTATACTTTTTCACTGGTTGCTCGTGAAGAATCTCGGATACGTCATCTGCTGAATCTGTTTCCGAGTCACCCTGTTCTATCGTCATAGTCACCGTCTTATCAGCCACTGCACTACTCTTTTGCGTTATTGATATCTTTTGCAATGAATTACACTCTTGCACTAATTTTGTATCAGAAATACCAGTAGATGGTTGTTTTTCGGATAAACTATCAGTCCCATTTTCAGATGAAACACTAGTCATAGTAGTAGTTGCCGCTGCTGTAGAAACACTTGGGGAAGGGATCAAGTCACTCAGTGTAAGACGTGTTCGAGATTGTATCGTCACAGGCGCTTTTATATTCCTATTAGGACAAGCTTGCCGTATATGAGCTGTACTTCCACAAGAAAAACACGTAAGTTCCTGCCCAGGGTAAGTTACATAGGCTTCGTGACCGGCTATGACAATCGACGAAGGTATGACCTTGTTTAGTACCATGTCTGTAATGCGTATACCGGTATAGACATTATATCGAAATTTTTATGACCACTTTTCATTTTCTATATGTTGCACTTTCCCATAGTTCTGTAGCACGTTTCGTATTCTTGCATTGGACACTTCCGGTGGTATGTTGAGCACTCGTACCATAACGACTTCTTCGTCTGCAGGGGTTATGTTGACTGTTACATTATCTCCATTCATAAGTTTAACGGATGATGATCCAGTATGTTGTTGTAGGTAATGTTCGTAACTAATTTTATTTGTAAGTTTAATATACACTGCATTTTGTTTCCCTACTAACTGAATCGCTTGTATTTCCGTATCTTTGATACGTAACCCTTCTTCTATCCATCTATGTATGTCAAATGCTGTCGGACGCGTTTCCTCTTTATTAAATATTGCTTTTAAAGTATTTTCCCTTTTAACTGCACTATTCATGATTCACCACAAGGTTTCGAAACAAACGCACAATGTAACACTCACGCACGGACTACGTACGACACACGATGTTACCTGCTCGGCTGTCGCCGGCAAACTGTTGTAATTGGGGCTTTGTCCTGTTATAGACATAAATAAATAAATAAATAAATAAATAAATAAATAAATAAATAAATAAATAAATAAATAAATAAATAAATAAATAAATAAATAAATATTATTGTTGTTATCATTATTATTGTTGTTATCATTATTATTATTATTATTATTATTATTATTATTATTATTATTATTATTTATAGTGTTCGAAAATTAGATCGTTAAATATTTTGAGGCAATTAATTGCAAATTAAATACAAGGTATGCCTAGACCAATAATCGAGTTATTTAAATTCTTTTATTTATTACACATGTGTGTTGAATGAAGTAGTGTTGAAATTATGAAGACGTTTCAATATGAAAGCAAATGATATTTATTTCTTTGTTTATATCTGCATAGGGAAGCCCTGTCTGCTTCCAGAGGAAATCTCAAGATGTCATCTAACAATGCTAACCATTTTCACGAAATATTTTCTTCAATAAATGTAATTATATCGAATGTTTTGCTTCAAATCTTAAATAACGAGAAGTCAATTCGCGTAATTTTTTTAAACAATTTACTACAGTTAGAAGTCATATGCTGATGAATATAGTAAGCGCGAAAAGCACGCTACTTCGCAGAAACGAGACAACAGATGGTGCTCATCACTGACCTAGGTATCCTAATGCAAAGGTTACTCGCCTAACTGTAAAACTCTTTACCGCACCGGAGCAGTGTTGCCCACGGTAAACCATGGCATGTAGATCTACTTCCCTGTAGGTTGAAAGCGAAAAATGGAATGATGATGTAATACTGGCAAAGGAAACTTAAATTCTCGGCGAAAATTTGCCAACCTCTTTAGTCCTATCTATATAGCTTAAAAAATCCATTTGGTTCCAATATGAGCAAATGCTGGGTAACTTTCGGTGCTTGTCCCCAGACTCATTTCCCCGGCATTATCACCTTCATCTCATTAATACGCTAAATAACCGAAGATGTTGATAAAACGTCGTAAAATAACCTTCACCTGTATTAAGAGGAAGTTCATCTGTGTCTCTGAAATGAAAAGGTGATGCTTATACCAGGAAGTTGACAGCACGTAATGGATTCAATCACAGTTAATCCAAAAATCCTTTCATGCCAAATCTTTTTTAACTCCTCTACGGGTATATGTAAGACTTTTTGGAGACTACTTTCAAAATGCTCTTGTAACAAACTTCTTTGCAAAATGCCTCTGTGGTAGACTATTTCCGAAAAATACTCCCTTGGGACAATTTTCGAAATATGCTTTAAATGGAAATTGTTTCTTTAATGGCTCTATGAGAAAAATCCCAATATTTTTTCTTGCAATTCTCCGTGCTATGTACGTATAAAGACTGTCAGCACTTCGTGGCATATCTTCATATGATATCTGGGAGTGCTAACATATTTAAATCGTAAACATTTTTTTCTCCCGCAACTTGTACAGTAGCGGCAAAAAAGAAACCGACCGATTCTTGTAGCTGTTTTCACAGCCTTGTTCACTCCAGAGCACGATAGACTGGTAACTAAGACTTTCGTGGTTCGAATCCTACCTGGGAAGTAAACTTTTTTTTTGTTCCTTATTCAAATTTATTCCCAATACTTTTCGATTGCAGCGATATTTTACTACTTAATTGACTTATTATTCCCAGAACATGAACTTTACCAACTATCGAAAAGTATTGGGAATAAATCTGAATAAGTAACAAAAAAAGTTTCCTTCCCAGGCAGGATTCAAACATCGAAAATCTTACTGTTCTCCAACCAGGAGATCAACCGTGAAAGGAATGTGCTTACTATTGCGTCATCTATTGGAACGAAGTAGATATATAATATTATCGTTATAACATCTGTTTAAAAACCTTTCGCTCTCCTGCATTTGTTATTTCCTGTATGGAGAGATTAAAAGACCAGGAGATTAACAGTGATCTAATTTTGTAACTAGGGTAGTATCAACATGTGTGTTTCAATGTTATTGTTTGTGCTGTGACAGCGAACCAATAGAGATACGAGTACCCACGTGTGTGACCTTATGACATCCTATAACATCAACATTCATTCACAGCATTACTCCCCTTCGTCTCATCCGACAGACACTTTCTCGTGGTTGGAGCACAGTACCAGTCTATCGTGCTCTGGAGTGAACAAGGCTCTGAAATCATCTACAAGGGTCGTTCCGGTTTTTCTTTGCCTCTACTGTACATAATTTCCATCTCATCGACTCTAAAGTTAGATGGTCACAATATTTATACAACTTCAAATATTCGTCTTTCACTATGGAAACTTTGTGGGCAGGTAAATACATGAATGGAGAGTTTAATAAAAAGCTGTTTTGTACAACTCCAAATCATAAGTTAATTGAAATCTATTAAAGTGCCTGATAAGGAATTTTTGCGAGTCGTAAGTAGATGGATAAAGTTTATGAGATAATTTCCTAATCAAGGTAAGAAGTTTGGGTATTTCTGATAGAATACGTGATTCTGAACATTACTGCCTTGAAGTAGTACTCAGAGAAGCACCAAAGTTCAGAACACTAAGAGTTTTTAACAACACAATCAGGTAGGCCGCATTAAATACAGGTGCCGAGAAATGAGATGATTTCTTATAAGTAATTAAACGTATTCATTTTAATTTAGCGAACGTATTCTAATAATTCCCTATGACAGATTATATCAAATACGACGATAATTCACCTCTGGCGTGACTGTAAGGTAGATATAACAGCTATTGTGAGAACAACTACATAATATTTCTGCAAAGTTGAAAGTAGGGGAATGCAACGGGATCAGATTAGTTCGGGTACCAAAGAATCAAGAGATGCCTGAAAATTCAATTTTGACGCGACTGGCTAGGGGTAGAATAGTAGGGTAAGGTTGTCTAATTCCGTTACATATTTAATAAAGTCTATATTTATGCCAAAATTGTAATAAAAATTTTCAAATAACACCTAAATGACGTTATTTGGACCTTTAGCTGCAGTTTTTACAACATTCATTGTCAACAGTTTCACAAATTTGGTATATAATATATGTTTCTTCATTGTTATACAGTGGCTTCTAAATCCGTGACATGGATCCAAATTCCGTGATAGTGGTTTCCTAATTCCGTGAGCGATATCCTAATTCCGTGATACTAAAATAATCCTCATTAACTGCTCAGAAAACAAACGTGTATTTGGAAAAACATATTAAAGTCATGATATATTGTTTTAATATGAATTAAGCAACAAATTACAACATAGAAAAAGAGCCTAAGTGACAAATTTCATAGAAAACACTTGTGTAACTACAGGAATACATATTACATATTGATATATTATAAACAAAATAAACTGAAAGTTAAATTCAATACAAAATTAAATTTGAATAAATTGAATTATAGCATAATTATTTCTTATTATTTATATTCCTAACAACAGCAGTAATTAAGTTAAATATATGCTCTATTATTTTATTATAATTATAATTGATGTTTTCTATAACTTATTTCTATTATAATTTCCAGGAACTATTTTCTTTCATAGACATTAATTTTTCACAATTTAATGTTGGCATCACTTGTCGAGTGAACCAGGAAGGAGAAATATGAAAATAAATCCGAAAATGGGAAAGCTCCTGTAGCATTGTTATTGTCTCACGATGTTTAAATAATCATACACATAGATTCAGCTTACTATAATCTACAGTAATATATCATTTTATAATACTATATTAATTCTTACTTCAAATATAAAATGTTTCTTCAGGAGCGGTTACAGAGAAAGGTAAACTTACTAGTCAACCACCTTTCACTGAACAAAAGCTTCTGCAGTCGACTGCTTCTATTCAAAAGGCGGGTAGTCAATAGAATTTAAAAGAAGACATCTCCTGGCATCTGGTAGGAATTTCAAAAACTTAATAGTCAGAGACCACAACTCCATGGTAGTCAATTGAAATTTTATCACGGGATTAGGGGTATCACGGAATTAGGCACCTTTACTCTACATGTCCTGACGGTAAAACTACTGCACTCTTATCTCTTTCGCTGTTGACAAAGAGGCTTCCAGATTATATCATTGATACTGGAGCACCTGGCCAGATGGGAGGCAAAGTTGACACGAGTCGATTATCTTGATAAGATATAAATTTCATAGCCGAGCTAACGAACTCCTGATAATGAACAGATAGAGCCTTGTATTGGCAGTGGATCTACAGTCCTAACCAAGCGTTTAAGGACACCCCTCCATAAGTGATGATTCATTCCTGTCCTCATACTTTTGTGAAACCTCTTGATATTTATACAGAGACCAAATGTCTATGAAAAGTGAAGTTTTTACTGCAAACTCAATCTGTCTATCTTCCAAACTGTGGATTATTTAACAATTTTTCTGTTATGAAACTTATTGAAAAATTACATATTTTGTAGGAAAAAATTAATTACTTCAAAATAGGTTGACTTAGATTGTGAATTTTGGAATAGAGTCAGACATATTTGAAAGACTTCTTGTGTAATTATAGCTTTTAATTAATAAAAAATTGTGACAGTTCTTGCAGGCATTGTATTCAAGATTGTTTCCCCCCCCCCTTTAGGAAAAATTTCCATTTTATAAAATTATCTTGAGTTTGAAATTCGCTGCAAATGAACCCAGGCTCGCCAATTCAATTTACATCATAATATTAGTAGTTGGTAACATTGGTCAATCAGCTTATTCGCTCCATTTTTAGTAATGAGCTGTGGAGTTGGCTACAAGTATGGGAAGGTTGGATTTCTTTCTTGAAAAAATGAAAATAGATCGAAATTCAGTGAGTTTGGACGTGAAGTCGCAGATCATTGAATGAAGATAAAGGCCAGGAGGTTGAGCATGTGTTGTAAAATGAGTGTGCTTTCAACAGCAACATATCAAACTTTATAAATAAGTAAACCTTGTACGTTATTAGAACTTATCAGTGCAGCAAAACTTTGGTAGGGGAGAGTTGGGTAGTATCGGACATCGGGTAATATCGGACAGTGAGTTCCTTTCATCTTCCACCAGATGATAGTACCTGAATGACATGGTTACGTTTCTGTGATGTCGCATACAGAAACAACCATGTCATTCAGGTACTGTTGATAGATGAAAGAAACGCACTGTCCGATATTACCCGGTGTCCGATACTACCCAACTGTCCCGTATGTCTTTTCTTCATTTTAAATTTCAAACAAAAAGAACTGTCAGTAAACTATACAGTTAGCTGTTTTCAGCCAGAAAGTCTCAGACAATTAACATACAGTTATAGAATCACCAAATCTAACGTTTCATTGCAATATTCTTGAAAATGGCACCACAATTTTGTGGAAATTACATAAAATGAAGGGTTGTAAAAAAAGAAGGGACACGTGAAATATGCTATACACAATAAAAAAAAGAGTAGGGCCTGGATTAATTTTGCTCAGGATATCTTTTTGTAAATATTAAACTGTTTCTCCATAATTCTGTGAATATGGCCTCTGGTTTGAGAGGTGGACAAGTGGAACCCGTACTGAGATTAGTTTGAAGCACATAAATATTCACGTCTTGGTACAATGTATTTCGCGCGAACAACAGATAACGCACGAACACTGTTTATTACACGATCCGAAAATCATTTTCTTATTCTTTTATATCTTTATTCACTTCAAGTGTGATATCTTCAGTTCTCAGCTGTAAACAACAAACAGTTATTATACAACTATCACGTTGTTTAGGAATGCTATTCAGTAAAGAATACAGTGGCAAGAGATCGTCTTTATCTGTAAATCTGTGTTGGTAGCTTGTTGAATCGATACAATTTGAGGATAGTTTTACCTTAAAACAATAGTAAATCGTAGCACATTTATCCTTGTAATCTATTGGTCTTCTTCGATTCTCGTGTAATTCTCTCTTATTTCATTTATGTCCTTTAATTTATATTTCAGAAACAAGAGATAATAATTGTAACGGTTTTACATTAAATATTCATTTTTACTTCACTCGTGATACCGTAGACGCTGAAGTGTAAGATGAACTTAGTGTCTCGTAGTTTTCAACGCGTCCCGTCTTGGAACATTCTCTGTTTACGCGTAATATGCCTTGAATCACTAATATTCAGTTCATTCTACTTATGGTTTTCCGTTGTTTTCCTAAGGTGCTAAGATAAATATCGGAATACTCCCTAAAAGAATTAGGTCACGGACGTACAATACCATTCCCCCTTATCAATATTCTCTCATTTTCTGGAAGACTTTGAAATACTCAGTAATCTTATCTTTACTAAAATACATAAACCTTACCTCCTGTCTGGATTATCCAGCAGAGCGTCCACTACGGAGTCCAAGATATACTGCACACCTGCTCTCTGGTAGTTGGTGTTAGCTTTAAATAAAGCATATAATTAAATACCAAATATTGTATGACAGACATCTTAGATAATATTTGCACCAGAAAATATGTATTAGGACTCTAAATGGAAAAATACTTTTTGCTGTGATTTTTATCTTGGGGTAATTTGAAAGGCAAACAGGAATTCTAATTCTCTGAAGGAACATAAAATACAGAGTTTGTAATTAATCATTTCGAATGTCTGCCATAAATAACCGGTATTTATATTTCACAGCTATAACAGAGGCATTGCAATAAGCTAATGAAAGAACCATTCCCACGAATTTGCAGCACCTGACATAACACATTACAGAAATAATTCCGTACGCTACAGCTCATAGATATCCAATGCCTACAATCCGACACTATTGTCTATGTCCACATGCCTCAGCTGAAGTAAACGATCATCCTACTAATTCGAGAATAACGTGTGGTTAACATGATCAACTCCGCCGTAATAGTTGGCAAGCGGAACCGAATTTGCTACTTACTATAACTTCCCAAATTCACTGGGTGGGCACCTGTCCCATATACTGGCCGAAATTGTATGAGAAAATATCTTCCTTATGAGGACTCGAACCAGCGCCCGTTTCATAATGCAAGTCCAGGATATGATTTCTTATACCACGACATTACGGCGTGGTAGGCTACATAATGATTTTATACAGTGAGTAAATTCCCCTTTACTCTTGTGAATGTTGAGTGAAATATTAGAAACTAAACATTTAAACTTCCGCTTATAGAAGTAACGAGTGCAGATCGTGAAACAAAATATTGTGAAATTTTTATTAGCAGTAAATATCTTGGTAGATCTCACCTCCATAATAATACTGATCCACCGTCTTCAACCAGCCGACATCATCGTGAGAATGTGGCACCAGATGAACATTGAGTTTGGTTGAATCCACTTGGTGGCAAGACTGGAAGCAATAATTTCATACTATCAAAATATCTGGATTGGTTTTGAAATAGGTCATTACTCTACTTCAGTAAAATAATTTTCTGTTCATATCGCAAAGAACCATTGTACGGGAATTGAATACTTAATGTAGTTTAAATACAGAATGATTCACGAGGATTTACTCTTACGTACGGAGCTATTTCTGAAGACATTTAGAACAGCAAAGTCATATAAACATTTATTCTAATCTCAATATTTTCAGAGTTACTGGTACACTAATTTGAAGTTGTGTGTAAAATACCATTATTCTTTAGTTTTAGGGGTAAAAGGTTACTACAGATAAAGAATGAACTATCCAGGAGTATCATTTCCTTAACAGGCTAGTATTCTGAAACTAAGAATGTGTTGTGAATTCCATAGTTACTTCATACAGAATTTTTTCCGATTTTTAACTACTAACTTACATTTTTCTTACGCATTTATCACAACCGTTGTTAAAAATCACGCCACTCTTGTAAATTATTTAAGACTGTACATTAGGATGCATAATTACACTGTCCAGAATAAAGTTCCTAAAGTCGTATGATTTGTAACAATTTTTGTGAGAAGTGCGTAAGAATGATGTAATTTTTAGTTAAAAATTGGAAAACAAAATCTGTACAAAACAATTAAGAACACATTTTTAGCTCCCGAACACTAGCCAATTAAAGAAATGATACTTCTGAATAGTTCATTCTCTATTTGCAATATTCTTTTACTCTTAAAACTAAAAAAAAAGGTATTTTACTAACAACTTCAAATTAGTGTAACTTTGAAAATATTGAGATTAGGACAAATGTTTACATGACATTTCTTGCTCAGAATGTCTTCGGAAATAAGCTCCGTAAGTGGCGGTAAATCCTCGTGAATCACCCTGTATATTCAATAAAATAATTTGTTTGCTCCTCCCGAAAATAAAGTAAATATACTTGTGAAAATAGATTTATTTTCTTGCCATACAACTCTTAGAACTAATTTCCTTAATATATTAGGAGATCGTCTACTTTGTGGAGATGCAAACTGTGTAGAGCCTAAATTCTATGCTCATGCTGTGCTCTTATTTACGAACGATACAAAACAAAACATTTATTTATTTAGGGTAATTCCGGGTGAGATAGCCATGCGGGTGAGACGACCAGTCGCTCTTATTTTTATTCTAATCATCTGTTTCGAATGAAAATCGGTTTGCCGCCAGATGTTAATTAAACGAAGTGATTGTTGCACCTGCGAAAACGTAAGGTTATTGTGACAGCGACGTGAGATTCGAACTCACGACCAGCGTCCCGCAAGAGAGAAGATCGCGCGGAGCACTTTGGGATGGCGCGCGGCGGAGAGGGGAAAGGGCCAACGCAGCGAGAGAGTGGAGAGAGAGTGCGCGCGCATCTGGTGCTGGTAGAGAGGAGAGGGCTCTGGATTTTTCTGGAGTGCCATCTCTAGAGACGCGTGGAATTTTCGAGGCTACGTCGCTGTGGTTATAAATTAAGGACGCGAAGGAACGACAGGGTTTTCAGTTGATTAGTCAGCCAGTCAGTGAGAAAGCCAGAGCAAGCAAGCCAGTCTTGTGTACCGGAGTTCGACTCGAGTGTGCGTCCGCATCTGCGTCAGCATCCGAAGGCCTGAGTTCGAGTGCAGTGGACCGCAGTTGGAGGGACCTAAGTTCGAGTGCAGTGGACCGCAGTTGGAGGGACCTGAGTTCGAGTACAGTGAACTGTCTCTGGAGGTCTGTGGTTCGAGATACTGTGAACTCGAGTGACTGAGCTAGAAGAACTGTGAACTGAGAACTGATAGTTCTGATTTGTAAATAGTGCTTTGTAAATATTAGTTAAGATTAACAGTTCATTGTTGTTCGTACTAGTCCAAGTAAATTGTCATTGTCGTCGGTGGAGTGCTATAACGAATACTGTGTTAAGTGAAAATCCAATTGTTGACGAGAGCGTTTAAGGCGAATTGTAGAAAGGAATTATTGTTGTGGCGAATAAATTACATTGTGGTTACTAATAAAATTCACATTATTATGTCCGCGTTTTGTAGCTGTTCGTGAGTCTGTGAGCAAGCAATAATTTTTCACCTTCTGAAATAACAATAGAGAAATACTGCATTTTGTGAGGAAACTTGCTGGAAACATTATTAAAGAGGTAAGGCATCTTTAAACATTCTATCTTAACTGTATTTCTTCTCTTCACTGTTGCCACTTTTTATTACGCGGTATGGCCATCTCTCCCGTAAAAAAGGATAGATGGCCAGCATTTTTCCGGGATAGATGGCCTACAATTGAGGAATATTATTATGTTAAAAGTATAGTTATTTCTAGATTCCGATAAAATATAAAGCAAAGCCCGGCAGCAATCGCGTCTTTGGACTGAAGATGACTTACACCGTGCTTTTGAAGTCATTAAATATGGCACTTCTGTACGTCAAGCCTTGATTACATTTCATATTCCAAGAAAAGCCCTGGAAAGTAGAGTTAAAACAGACAATTCTACAAAGGGTGCAATGGGACCAAGTGACACATCGGCAATGACAATGGATGTAGGTTTGTTCGCCATATTAAATATGCAGGAACATGGATTTTCCCTTTAAGGGGGCCCGATGTCTATAGTCTCGCTTACATTTTTGCTGAAGAACTTGTCAATATTCTCTGACTGGGTGACAAGCAAGCATTCTGATGGGAGCAGATAAAAAAGTTATATTTTTTCACCATGTTAATAACGTCAAAAGAAGTGCTTATACAAATTTTGGCCACTTGACCGCAATTACGAGGGCCGTAAAAAAAGTTCGCCAGAGGTCGTTAACAGAAAGAAAACACAATTTAATTCAAAAAATTTATTGGAACAGACACAGCAATTGTTGAGCTATTTTTTTCAACACATTCCACACCGGAATGAGGCATTTGTCATGTCATGGGATCGGTAGAGAGGTGCAGGCGGCTGTCCAACGCTGGTTTCGATCCCAGGAAGCTGACTTCTACGACACAATGGTACAAAAATTGATCCCATGGTATGAAAAATGCCTCAATTCCAGTGGGAGATACGTTGACAATTAGCGCAACAATTGCTGTATCTGTTTCAATAAATCTTTCCATGTAATTGTGTTTTTTTCTGTAAACGGCCTCAGGGAAAATCACTTTCTGGATGGCCTGGTAATTACGGTTGAGTGGCCAAAATTTGTATAAGCACTTCTTTTGACATTATTAATATGGCGGAAGAAAAAAAAAATAACTTTTTTATCTGTTTGCTTGTGAGACAACACTTCCTATCCCGGAAACCAACTGGAAAAGATACTGTTACTTTGACCTTTCAGGATTTTGTTTCATTAACATGTTCATAAGGTCCCGCGTCGTGGCCTAAGACATCCTGCATAGGACTCGCGTTACGGAATTCGCGCTGGTTCGAGTCCTCATGGGGGAAGAAATTATCTCATGAAATTTGAACCAGTGTATGGGACCGGTGCCCACCCAGCATCGTGATGCACTTGGGTAACTACGATAGATAGCGAAATCCGGTTACGAAAGCCTGCTGTAACGGCTGGGGGGATCATCGGGCTAATCACACGATACCGCCATTTGGTTGGATGATCGTCCACCTCTGCTTCGACATGTGGACGTGAGGCCAGCAGCCAGCTGGTCGATCATGGTCCTTCATGGGCTGTCGTGCCTCGGATTATTATTATAATGTGCTCAATTTATTTCTGTGTTGCTTTAAGGAAAATTCTCTAAAAGAGGAAAAAATAAATAAATAAAGTTGTTGAAAAATTTTAAACAATCATAATTATGCACTTAGACACTATATTTATGTGTCCAGTGCATAAAACCTCATTGTTTTACAAAAAAATTGTTATGAATTTACTTAAAAATAATGGTGGCCATCTATCCCTATATCCTATGGCCATCTCACCCTTATATGTTGGGTGAGATGGCCAGTAGCCTATTATATTTCAAACGTATTTTTTTATTACATCAGTAAATTCTATGCGCCCTGAGGCACTGTAGTGGAGAAATATAACCTAGAAGGAACGTATTTGATTTGTTTCGTATTTCTTTACCAATTGGTTACCATGTTCTAAGTGATTTAAAAAAACTATGGCCATCTAACCCGGAATTACCCTATTTATTTATTTATTTATTTATTTATTTATTTATTTATTTATTTATTTATTTATTTATTTATTTATTTATTTGATTATTTATTTGATTATTTATTTATTTATTTATTTATTTATTTATTTATTTATTTATTTATTTATTTATTTATTTATTTATTTATTTATTTATTTATTTGATTATTTATTTGATTATTCACTCATTCATTTATGCATTTATTCATTTATTTATTTTGTGTATTCATTTATTTATTTACTTATTTAGTTATTTAAGCACGGGAATCTTAGAAATGTAAGGATTGTCGGCTTGGTGAGCTGGTAGTCTTCACAGGGCTGGAGATAGTCCCTTTTTTCGGTTTTAATGATAATATGTCTGATTCTGTTTCAGTCGGAAAAAAAGAAAAGCCATGTTATATAATGCTCACAGGTGTCCAAGTAAGTGATAGCCATGTGACATTCATTTGGTTTTGTATCAGTATACTTTCTACATCACGTTGGTATCATCCATAAATCAGAGTTCAACAACTAAACTTCTGACTGGAAAATCATCCAAGCTTTCTCTGTTCTGCCTACTCATACGTTGATAATTGCGTCTATAATAAAGGACTACTGTACATACAGAATGGAAGGGAATGTATTCAATTCCCTCTCAGATATATGATTCCTAGAAATATGATTAAAAAAATATTATAACATTTTGTTTCTTTGCAGACGTGTACGGAAAAAGAGTATACTGAGTTATAATACTCGTAATTGTTAATGCGGATTGAACGATTTTATTTAAAAATGAAACTACTTTTGTAGCATAGTGCCGAGTAAGATATTTATGACCTTGTTTAAGTAGTAATTTAGTGATAAAAAATTCCAGCTCGTACAATTTGTCATCCAATTTCGAGAATGAAACTATAGTTGTGTTGGTTTCAATGTTTTAGTTTTGTTTCGGTTTACAAATAGAGTATGTGTTTCTGATGAAAGAAGTAAATTAAAGAAGGGTATGCAATATATTTTATCTTCATATGAAGCGACATTTCGATATCGCAATAAATTTTTCACAATGTTTCACTCAAAGTGCTTTTTTTAGATTAATATTGTTACATTTATTGCACATCTCAAGATATTCTCACTACATACATAGATTCACAGAATAGCAGAGAGTGTCTCTTAGAGCGTGTTTGCATTTCATGGATAGGCTATTTAATATTGTTTAATACATTTCACACGTATTTTTATTTTAGTTTATTACATGTGTGGGCAAAATGTGCTGGCTCCTGAAAATTTTGGAGTTCTGTCTATCCCTGGTGAAAATAGTATTTTATTGCATATAAGCTGCTTTTAAATAAATACTTTGATATTATTGTTATTAAATCCAAGTGGTATTTTGTACACGAGTACTATTCCTGTTGTTCACCGAGTTATATACACATGCACACAGATATAAACAGATGTAAACAAACAGTACCGGAACGTGCAGGGAAATTGCTTCCCTGTAGATTGAACTGCTTTCACTCGCAGTGCACTTTGCACAGTAGTGGCAAAAAAAACCGGACCGACCCTTATAGCTGGTTTCAGAGCCTTGGTCACTCCAGAGCACGATAGACTGGTAAATAAGACTTTCGTGGTTCGAATCCTGCCTGGGAAGGAAACTTTTTTCGTTCCTTATTCAAATTTATTCCCAATACTTTTCGATTGCAGCAATATTTTACTACTTAATTAATTTATTATTCCCAGAACATGAATTTTACCAGCAATCGAAAAGTATTGGGAATAAATTTGAATAAGGAACAAAAAAAAGTTTCCTTCCCAGGCAGTATTCGAACCACGAAAGTCTTATTTACCAGTCTATCGTGCTCTGGAGTGAACAAGGCTCTGAAATCAGCTACAAGAGTCGGTCCGGTTTTTTTGCCACTACTCTACTAAGCGAAGTCATACATCAACTTGTACTCAAAGTGACCAAACGCAAGGCTCTATCAATAACTCATAATCTCGATGTGGTATTGATGACTACTTACGAGTAGCCATGTAAAGGTCCGTGAATTCTTCTAAAGTGTAAGGAAATAATCTGATACAGCATCCCAAAGAAGTCAGTTAGTTTTGGTTATTCGAAAGTGTTCAAAATGCCAATCACTACGGCTTATATTTTCCCCCAAATTTAAAATAAAATTGAAAATGGCATATATGGTGTACTTACTTGATATCCACACGAAACATCTGCTCTGTCGTCCCGATGTTGCGATCGTCTTGGATATGCAAGGCAAGAAGTTACTACTAGGAGAAATGCTGCCGCAGCTAGCCATGTATGGCGAAACGACATCGTTGCCTGAGTAACATGAAACGAATACCTTATCACAGACAATGATGATCTTTTATTAGTGAACTGACTTGACCTTGGTTGTTTATCACCACATGCAGAGTCATCAATTAACTTGATAAGATTTAATTTCCTATCTTTTAATCTGTTTGTGACCCTTACGACCCGGGAATTCCTACTTTTTCTTTATTCCAGAGGGTATAAATACAAACATAGACAAATTAATATCTATTCGGATTACAAGTTTCTACGTACAGTAAGCATTGTTTCAAGATCCATTCCCTCTTACGTGCATTTGCATACTTCTTGCTGTAAGGTATCACTACATGCTTACCATTACCTATATAAATTATCAACTTTTCAGTTTATTAAACACGGTTTTACGTCGCTTATAAGTGCATATTTTCGTCATTTTTATAAATGCATAATGTTTTCAATATTTTCAGACCTATACGGATATTTATAAGATGTAGACTACAAGATTTTTTCCCTCGTGAACACAAAAAACATAGAGCTGCGTGGGAAATAGACTGTGTGAATCACCGTATATAAATGAACTCTCAAACGTCACGTGACTTGAATATCTCCATACAGAAAATTTTTGTTAAATGCCCCTCGGAGATAACAGTTGTTTATATCAATAGCACCAAATATTCCACTTTAACTTGTACTTGTGTTAACCCGATTGACAATGTGGCTCCATGCGGCTTTATATTATACTAGCAGTTAAGAGGTAGTTAATCCGTTGGGCTCGAATAAGACTGAATTTACTGAGACACCTCACTGGTGAAGAATGAGTTGGAAGGGGATTTTGTATTTGCATTTGCTCAATTTTCGGTTTACCTGGAGCAATCACGTCACTGGAAAATGTTGGTACTCCCTCACATGTGTCACGAGCCACATTTTAAGACGAAATATAATCTGAGTTCTATTCGTAGCAGTGTATGGCAAAACGTACTGGATAAAGCAACTAACATTATTTTAAAAAATCCTGGATACCTACAGTTATGCGATATTCGACATATTCTCGAAGGAAAATCCTCCATCGCACCAGTGATGGACGATAGTCGATAGTACTATCGATACTATCGACAGTTATGACTTCAACTATCTTTAGTTAAATTATATTAATCAATATTTTATTCAGTCAATCACTTATCATTTATCAATGACAGAAAAGATTCTGTTACATTGAAAAGTACAATTGGTAAAAATTATCACGAATATTTTCGACCTACACAGAGGTCATCTTCAGGTGATATTTTGACATACAATACTTGAAAACTAGGTGAATATTTGAATACATTTAAACACTTACAATAACCATGTGTGCTTGACATGAAATTAGTAAAGTGGCATACATAATATTAAATGACATATAGAATAATATATAGAATAAAATCTTCCATTGGTCATAATTGTGATACAATGTTAGAGCACATGCATTGTGTTTAAAATATAGAATTAAAATCATTTAAATTGTTCATAAAATTGTTGACTAAAACTGTTCAGTATGATGTTGGAAGACTATGAAGAAAAATGTGGAGAATTCTCAGTCTAATTCGCCGTGGTGAGAGGCATTTTGTAAATAATGTACGTAGAGAATTTCCAGACGATGAGGCCCACTCATCCCGGCGTTACAAGACAGACTGTAATAATGTTGGAATGTAGGGGAATAGCTTTAGGTAACGGATCCAATATTTACAACTTGATTCAGGGATTTTGGCCCCTGCAAAAAGTAAGTAGATAGACTAAGAGCGAGTTACTCATCACTACTGGCGGGCTCGGTCACACTGGTCAGGCACTTCCTTGTTATGTCGCGGTACACTCGGTCTTAAAAACACAACATTCTTCCACACGTCCTGTTAATAATCACTACGTCTGTTGATTAATTTTCTTGACATGGAGTGTCATTCAGCTACGAGCAGAGATATTATTTTCATTCTTCCTCTTCCCCTTCTATGCACATTTGTGATTAAATTTATTTCTTATGACGCAACACACAGCTCGCTCACTAGCCGAACAACCAGGGACAGGGGCCAGTAACGTTGAATCGATATGTGCATTTCCTTTACCAGTAGATTTAAATACATCGAACATTCATTTTTTATTTATTTTAGTTGGTTATTTAACGACGCTATATCAAATACTAGGTTATTCAGCGTCGAAGAGATTGGTGATAGCGAGACGATATTTGGCGAGATGAGGCGAGGATTCGCCATAGATTACCTTGCATTCATATTATGGTTGGGGAAAACCTCGGAAAAAACCAACCAGGTAATCAGCCCAAGCGGGGATCGAATCCGCGCCCGAACGCAACTTCAGACCAGCAGGCAAGCCTTTTCACCGACTGAGCCATGCCAGTGGCTCGAACATTCATGTTTGTGCTTCTATATCATGATGCAAGTGCTCAAAATGTCTTACAGAATTTCATAGTTCGATAGGGACGATGCACAAAGGGCGCTGCACAAGAGAATAATATATTTCGTGAAGCGTAACAAACTAAATAAAAACAATTTAGTCTATATTAATTTTATTCAAACGCCTTCACATTTTATAAATTTATTGTATATATTATTTGGACCGCTTCTCCACATTTATGACGTAAGTTTCAATCTCCATGGGGCTGAGCGTTAATGCCCTTCCGGATACTTTTTCTTCTTTTGCCGAATTCCTCGTCGACTTCCATTCCAGTCTTTGCATATCCTCTGCCCATTGGTTAGCTGCCAGTGTTGTCTCGTGGGAAGAGGAGACCACAAATAGAGTAAAAAGATCCTAAAAACGAATGCAATAATAATATTAGTAAATCATAAAATAATTAATACCCAGCAGCTTATGAAGCAATAATTCTGAAATCACTGGAATTTCTTAAACATTTTTTAGTTTATAATGCATCAATTGGCATAGTGCAATAGTAAAACTTATCCACAAACTGCTTGATAATACTATTTACTCCATGTATTATGAGGCAGTACACTCACTTGACGATATGTGTCAGAGGAAGAAAAATTGATCCTATACATCTAAAGTCTGATTAGTGTAATAAGTTATTAGTCAGCGATGTATGAAGTGCAAGCGAAAAAAAAACTGACCACTTTACCCCATTATCGCCTTATTTGTTTCCTCATGAGAGATGACTTATTGATGTCACTTATGAGGTTCAAACCTGTCTTCGAACACTTGACTAAACAAGAACTCAGCAAGAATAAAGTACTTCGTATAAATCTAAATCAAATACCGTAGGTTATAGAGATTCATAAATCACAACTGGTATTACCACTAAAGTTAATAGATCGGACATGTTTATGTAAGGGAAAATAAAATTAAAGGAATATCTAATTTAAATTACTGTCTATTTAAAAGGCCACATCCAATGCATAGGTCGAAAATATATGAATTCCTTTAACAGTTTCATCAAAAAGTCTCCTTCCAAACTAAAATTACACTATTTAAAATGCATGGTACTGATTTTTTCCTTGATTACTTAACTACGCTGTATCAACTGTTCGGTTATTTAGCGTCGATGGGAGTGGTGATAGCAAGATGGTATTTAGCGAGATGAGGCCGAGGATTCGCCATAGATTACCTGAAATTCGCCTTACGGTTGGAGAAAACCTCGGAAGAAACCCAACCAGGTAATCAGCCCAAGCGGGAATCGAACCCGCGCCCGAGCGTAACTCCGCATTGACAGGCAAGCGCCTTAGCCGACTGAGCTACGCTGGTGGCCGTTACTGATTTCAAAGTTCACCAATTCGGTCATAAAATTATTGTATTTCGAAAGCATAGTACCAATTTTTGGAAGATCTGCAATACTTTATGTTCTTACAGTGTAAGGAAATTTGATTGTAATAACAATGCATCAATATTTAAGTCTGTCATAAATACACTGGTTCTCATCCTGTAGGAATATCATCAATATTAATAATAATACTAATAATAATAATTCACACGATAGAACCATAGGTGCTAAAGCGTTTATAAATAATCTTAACAAACATAAATAATAATAATAATAATAATAATAATAATAATAATAATAATAATAATAATAATAATAATAATAATAATAATAATAATAATAATAATAATAATAATGTCCATAACAACTCTAAGCAAATTTATAAGATTTAAAGAGACAAATTTAATATATAAGGCTATTTCATAAATACTGCACACTGTGGTAGAACTGTGGAGCGCATGAAGCAACACCAACGAAAATTACATCAGTTACAGTTGAAGACTTGAGAAAGAAGCACGTGTGTTCCATTCATCCATAGCTTACTCTGTATTTAGGTTATGAGTTCTAGAAATCGAGCCTACCTATGTCTCACGTACTGTGATGATTGAAGATCAAAGATGGAATCTTAACGTAGCAAAAATCCCCACAGAAATCCACAGTCCTTTGACCGGAGTTTATGGTGAGCTCACAGCGGACCGTAGCTATAGTTTCTCGTCGGGTTACCCGTTTTCGTGATGGTCATGTCAATATAGATGATCGTGTAAGATCAGGAAGGCCAAATAGATCAACTGATGAACAAGGTGTGAAACTTGTGACGGATGCTCATGAAGAAGGTAGTCGAGCGACATATGAGGAATTTTCAGAAGCTGCGGGGATTTTACCAAATTCAGTATTCCGTATTTTGACAAATAATTTTAACAAGATAAAAATGTCTGCGCAGTGGACCCTCACTGCTTGACTTCTGAACAGATGCAGAAACGCCTGCACATTGCGTGCTTGATGACGAGTAGCCCAATGGGAAACTGTACTACGGTCCATTGTAAATTCACCACAAACTTCACTCAAAGCACTGTGGCAGTGCGAATTTCTTTGGGGATGAGGAAGTTTGCCACGTAAAGAGATTGTATCTTTGCTCTTCAATCATCACAGTACCCGAGGCATGTGTAGGTTCCATTTCTAGCTCTCGTTACTATAAACACAGATTATGGACGAAACGAACACACGTGCTTCTCCCTCAGGACTTCAACATCACCTGACGTAATTTTCATTGGTGGTGCATCATTCATTTTACAGTTCTACCAACCTGGTGTTGCGTTATTTATGAAGTAGTCCTAGTAATATACAGTAACTAAATCGATTGTTCGACATTTTATGCAATGTTTCTTTCAGTCATTCTCTTCAAATTTTGTAGCAGTGATTTCTTTCAGCACAATTTCCATAAAAATTCCTTGACTCCAATCTAGCTTGTACAACATTTTTTTATATGCTTTTTCTTGGAGCTAGTTAAAACAAAAGTCAACTTTCTATTGTGTTGATTGATTTATTGCCATAACTACAGAGCCTCGTATTGTTGCTTACACAATTTATACCGTAAATTCTCACCTCGAATGCTACATCAGCGGGCTTTGAAAGCTCCGTGTCTTCATTTTCCTCAAGTATATGCTCCAGCCTCAGCAGTAAAGTTTGCTCTTTCCAGGGTTCCAGCGTAAGAATTTGGATGTTTGAAGGAAGGCTGGTTTTCAGTCCAGAGTACTGTAACAAAATAAGTAGCAGAGATTGCTTACAAAACATAGTGTAATTTGGTGCCAACTGACTATTTTTGTGACAGACACAGCGAAGCAGATGCACAGGGACATGAGACGTAGTTTAACAAGAGTTGTTTTTAGCAGAACAATAGTTACTTCAGATATTAATGACTGTGTTTTTCAAAATGATAAGACATTATTTTGTCCTTTAGAGTCTTTCGATCTTTATCCAATCAGAAGGAGCGAAAGAAAATGAATAGGCATTCCCTATGCATGAAGCGGTAACTTTCCATTAATATTAGCGTCCATTGGCTGTTGTTTAATTCGCTTCCCATTTGAAACGTACAGTGAGTCTATAAATCACTGGAAAATATTATCAATAAAGATAGAAAACTGGAGAAAATATTGTTAGAAGTTTACTCACGAATATTAATATTAATCATCATCATAATCATCATCATCATTGTCATAAAGTCCACACTTGTGGAGTAACAGCGCGTCTAACTGCGAAACCAGGTGGCCCGGTTTCGATTCCCGCTCGGGGCACGTTACCTGGTTGAGGTTTTTCCGGGGTTTTCCCTCAGCCCAATATGAAAAAATGCTGGGTAACTTTCGGTGCTGGACCCCGGACTCATTTCACCGGCATTATCATCTTCATATCATTCAGGCACTAAATAACCTAAGATGTTGATAAAGCGTCATAAAATAACTTACTAAAATAAAAATTGTCATAAACAACACGATTTAGGCCTTGAGGCCTGTTATGGTTTCAGAGAATTGCTTAATATTGTCTATTTAGTATCTGTAAGAGTTTGTTAAAATAAAATTAAATTAAAAACATCGCTGCGAAGTTTTCGTGACGTCCAATACATCTTCTCATAGTCTCAGACCCATAAGGACCGGAACAAGTAACGAATTATAAAATTTCATGACTGTTTCAGAGGTTTCCTTTATTGTTCCTCTTATATTTCTAAATATTACTAATTTATTTTCTGAGTCTTTACTTTTTATGCACAGCCAAGATAAGAAAATTCACTAAATAGTTCTAGGATTTTTTTTTGTTCGTATGCCGTAGCATCATGGTCTAATTAGAAATTACATGTAAGTATTCATGTGATTATCTAGATCATTTTTAATTTTTTACACAAATGGTTTAATCTGGAAAATATCTGCTTCGAAAAAAATCTCCGGTATAAATATTGGTCGATTTACTGTTATTATGTATTAATGGGAAAATCTGTGGCCTATAAATATACACATGTACTCGTATACCGATATCCAAAATATTATCTTCATTCAGAGTACAAAACCATATATATGCCTATACCTTATACAATTTATAACCTAAATATGAAGAAACATTAAATACTCCATATTAAGTACAGATATACATGTATAAATGATATAACAATCATTTACAGTACAGTACAGTATATGTACGTAAATAATTTTGTTAATCTCTTTTTTTGTTAAAAAAATGACGCATTGTTTTCTTAATCGAGTGATATATAATTTATTTTTTGTGGTATTTAAATGGACATGTTCAAATACAATACAGGTCAGCTAAGATATTAACTTTTAACTTTAAATTAAATTTCCCTGAAGTTTCAACTTTTCCACACATATTAGTTCATAAATCCACAATCATTAGAGACAGAATGCTGAAATTTCGCACACTGGTTTCACAACCATTTATGCAAAAAGTAGACTACAATAATGCCCATACCTTTTAAAATAAAAAATAGATCACAAAACCTTATATAACTTTTAATGTATTTTATATAGGACCATAAAAATTAATTGTATTAAAATTATCAACTCTACATATCTGATAGTAGTCCACTTTTTAGAAATAAGTGTTTATTATATGCTGTAAGAAATTAAAGATGTCGGATAAATCCTAACAATGTTATGGTTACTTAATGATATAACTGCATTTCTTTTTCATATTCTAATGAAACTGGCTTTTAAAAATATTATTAGTAATTTTTTATACTTTTGTCAGCTATTTAAGTTCTAAAATATTTTGATATGGTACATTGTAATGTTTGTGTACTTGTGAATTAATTTTAGTGTAAAATTTAGAAATTTATAGCCTGCAATTCCTGATATTATTTGTGGTCGTTCACGTACATACAGTATATCCTTCACAGATATAATTTTTCTATTAATGCCGTCTCTTACAAATTTATATTAATTTTAAAAAGATATTGAGATTTACACGATGATAGTATGACAGCGATAGAAAAGAAAATATTCACATCTATCCTCTAAGTGCATAGTTTTCCCGTTTTACTAATTTTCTCTTAAACTCTCAAGATTTAACCTGATTACGGACGTGTTAAACCTAGTCGAGAATCTAACAGTTCAGCTAACGGCGTTCTTTCTTAAGGAAAATTTTAGTTTGTGATGTAATTAGGGCGCAATTACCGTACCTCCATGTTGAAGTTGCTCTGCCACTCATCGAAGCCTGAACCTCCCGGAGAGAAGAAGAGCCACGGCGCCAGTAGCTTCCTCTGTGCGACTTCTCGTTCCTGGGCCGCCAGACTGGGGCTCGCGCCCCCGATGGCTCCAGCCATTACGTAGTGACGCCCTCTAGCGACGAGGCCTTTTCCTACGTCTTCTTCGTAAAGTGCTTCACCCACCTGAAAGCCTTCGTCTCGGACGAGTCTGCGATTAACCTGGAAATGAGATTCAAATTAAAATTGCTTGTTGTGTATACCTGTAGGATGGAGAAACGATATGTAAACAAAATTATGTTAAATATTGTAATTCTATAAGTAAAAGCTTGTACTATTCATTATTAGAATTGAATGAATTTTCAATTTCACTTCTCGTATTTTATCATGTCTTCCCATTGAGAAGGCTCATCATTTTGAGCTGTGTTATAACCGTTTTGTAGGGGCACCAATTTTTATACTGTGGCACTATGCGGGAATATTCTGTTCGCGTCAGGGAGTTGCGCGCGCATCTAGCGAGAAAGAAGGCGCGGGGAAACGGAAACTCGAGCTTCGGTAGGAGCTGTAGCGCGGTACGGAGCGAGGGAGGAGAACTACGGTGACGGCGCGGAGCGGAGAGAGCAAAGGAAACATCTACAAGCGTATTTCTCTCGAAGAGTCTAAACGCTAAGCGAATCGAAGATTCCAGATCATGTGGTGTAATAAATAACACCGTAAGTGGCCGTCAGTCAGTCAGCCAGTCAGTCAGTCAGTCAGTCAGTCTTCAGTCAGTCTTCAAGTCTTGTCTTGAATAGCAGCGAGCAAGAGGGACCTGAGTTCGACGCGCAGTGAACTTGAGTGAGTCCGTAACTGTAGCAGTGTCCAGGCGAGTGCGACGAATCCGGAAGACCTGAGTTCGACGTGCAGTGAACTTGAGCAGTGAGCTAGAAGAACTAGCCAAGGCAAGCGAACTGTGAACTGAGAACTGACTGTTTTGTTCTACACATAGTGCATTGTGAACATTAATTGAAATTAGGAGTACGTCGTGTATTGCCATTGTCGTCGTGTGCAGTGCAATAACGACTATTGTGTTGCTGTGTTATACCCCATGTTGTAGGGTGAATGATTAAGAATAAAAGTCATATTGTTGTCGAGGATGTGGTGGTTGAGGTAAAATATAAAGTTACAATACTTTGGCGGTTATATCACACACTCGCAACCTCCAATGTGAATGGGAGGCCGCACCTACCGTTGGTAGTCGCTATATTTTGTGACTCCACCTCTGTTATCCAAGCCATATTAAATCCAAGATATATACCGACATCCAAAGTTTCGTAAATCGAAACATTAATCAAGAGATTACAAGAAGCAGGCAAAGAAATCACACTGCAACGAATTCCTTCTCATGTTGGTATCAAAGGAAATGAGACAGCTGATCTGGCTAGAAAAGGCACAAAAATAGTTGACCCTCCACAGGAAATAACTCTATCTTTTTTTATTCAGAAAAATCGATAATCATTTCCACTTTTAGAAAGGAAAGATCAAACCAAATGAGTGAAATTAGCCAAGGGAAGATGTGGGCGAAATTGGTAACGGAAAAAAACTTCATTCCAGAAACTTCCCGAAGTGAAGCCGTAGCAGCATTCCGCCTAACTACACGACACAACTGCTTGGCAGAACACCTCAATCGCTTCAACATTCTTGATTCACCGAACTGTATGCTGTGCAGAAGAAATGTCATCATGAACTGCGATCATCTTAGGAAATGTATTGCACTTCACAAATTCTGGAACGGAACGAATGGACAAATAGGCCTATATTAGGAGGCTAGAAGACTGATGGCTGAGTTCCAATAGTCTGGAGCATTAGATTAATATATTTTCTCATGTATGCGTAAGTACATTTTATAATCAGTCAGTATGAAACGTTATTATCATAAATTTTGAGACAGATATTAGAGTCTGTACTCCCATATTTATACAGGAAGATTACGTGCCATGAGTTCCACTTGACCGTCGAGAATACTTGATCCTCCCTGGGCCCTGTCGTTCAGTACAGCGAATTCCAGTCCCTTGGTTACGTCCCTGATCAGGATCTTGGAAGTGATAGGATAGTAGTTGCCAGAGATCGGCTCTTGAAGATCCAAATCCCATGTTGGACGGAAGTCTCGCTTCCGTTCCAGAAGTTCTCGTCCGTTGGAATCGGTGTAGAAGAGGCCCTGGGTATCCAGATTAGTTGTAAACTGACTCACCACTTCCTTGCCGATTCCGTCACTGAAAATTATGCCATAAAATATAAAATATATTTTAAATAGAAGACTAAACATTTTTCTGAGATCGTTATTTAATGTCAAAGAAAAAGTAACCAAATGCATTTAGTTTGGGAGATGTTGAATGGGCTACTGGCTATTATATAAATGATGAATAAGAAAAGTAATCTATTAAGATTTTTGTACATCGTTCTGAGAAGTATACTGAATTATAATAGACTAGATTTTATTATGCCAATAAATGACAGGATAAAGGATGAACACAATATATGTTGAATTAATTTGCATGTTTTACATGCAAAAATAAACAATTTATTTATTAATTATATTATATGTAACTGAATTACAATTTCGGTCAGCTTTTACTTTAATGTGTAAGTTTATTGTACACTTACTTAAACTATCTTGAGAAAGTAAATGATTTTTGTTTCGGAGTATAATCGTGTTATCAATTGTCTTCTTAAATAAACGTAAAATAAATACTTAGGGCCTAGGTAATATCACATAATTTTCCAAAGAAAATGATCAAAATCGTCAATAAAATTCATAATATTTCTCGTTCATACTTAGATATACCCATATAAATTTCCATCTTTTTCTTAGTAATTATTGTTTCTCAGCCTAGATAGGCTATAAGTAGATTGAATGACATACTTAAGTGTCAAAAATGTTTCCAACAAATTTTCACATAATATTTATTTAGATCATTAAAGAGACGGGAAAATTAATTCTAGATCATTCTTGCTCTGTGTTAATTATTACTCCATAATAGAATGGATAATCAATAGTGTTAGTAGTCGATTTAACGACTGATATTGTAACAGTATGGCCATTATGAGCGACAATAGCTACTAGGTAAAGAAGCTCGCCTGCTTGTGATGCCTCAATGCCAAGTTTTCAGAAACAATTTCAATAGGCCCAACGTTTATATTCATATTTACAAAAATCTAACCCGATGTTGGATCGACTACAATGTAGAAAGGATTACGGCAAGGTATAAGTAGTGTAAAATTCGTGTTATGTATCAAAGAAGTGCTCACTCTCAAAACCTATACGTCAAGAACACTACATTATTATGTTTACGAGTAAGGCCGGATGCACACAGAATGAGACGCGACGCGATATTTCGTCTCGTAGTACTTGCCTCTCATTGATTTCTTATTATGTGGTGCATACAGAATCAGACGCGGCGCGACGATCGCGAGCAGACACAAGTAGACACGGAGAGACAACATCGAATGACTGCTAGAAGTTTCTTCGCGAAGAGACTGACTGACTGATAGCTGCGGTGTACTGCGCATGCGTTAGTAGTGGCTATGATTGCACGCTTTACTATCTACAAATACTATAGGCTATTGTTGTACAGTGCACATTATTTATAATGGAGCTCGATGCGGATAAATTAGTTGTTTTAGTACAGGAAATATACGTTCTATACAATCTTTGAAACAATATCACGACAATAATGTGGTTTCTAAAATTATGTGAGAAATTCCAAATGAGATGAAAGCACCAGGTGCATAATAATATTGATAATAATAATTTGTAGTAGGCCTACTTCTCTGCTGTATACTATCATTCATTATTGATTTAATTTACATTTTTCTTTATTGTGAGTCGTGAAGTAGTCATAAATATACAAAATGATGTTTGTGCACTACATTAGTAGTATTTAATTTTAAGACTCTTTCAATCGTATAGATTTTTGGAGTATTAAACGTCCTTAGAAAATAATAACCAAATACCATAGAAATTTACATATAGACAGTCATCTTTCATTGACGCCATTTTTTAGCCTAGGCCAGTTTTCCAAACCTACACAGCCAGCAAATCAATTGTAGCGAGCAGACAGTTTTAAGCTGTCGCGAGGCGTTGTAAAGCAAAACGTAGCGCAGAGCCGCTCCTCGCCTCGCCTCGTCTGATTCTGTGTGCACCCGGCCTAAGTGTGTGTGTTTTGCGTGTTTCTAGTTAAAAGTTATTAGTCCTTATTTGTAGAAAATACGAAATAATTTGGAATTTCCATACTACGGATGTTTGCATGGGACATTAACAAAATTGCAGCATTTTCTAATTTAAATAAGAAAGTTTTCTTTTATAAATATACCACAAATATTTATAAACAGTGTATTAAAATATTTCTCATGTTCATCATTAGTGCATATTAATATTGATAAAAGTATCAATTTATTGCAAAAATAATCACTTATCAGAGAAGTTTAGAAACATCATATTTTTCTATTTATTTTTTAATATCATTGCAGTGGGCCCTGAAATGACGATGACCAAAATTGCGATCCTGAATCAATCAAGAATTTTATATCACTGTTAAGAATGCCTTAACCTTATTTTGGCCTTATGATCTTACATTATACCAATATATAATGGAAATCCAATGCCAGGAGACAACACGACGAGAGATCACATCTGAGACAACACAAAACATATATTGACATTGTACGATCATCAATGTTAAAGGCATGATATGATGTTGAATTGTAAGAATATTACACGATTAAAAATTATTTAGAAACAAAATGCTATATCATATTACATACTCTGTTGGAATAGGTCCGACCAGCCACTCAAACTCGACGTGGTTTTCTTCGTGGTAGATTCTCACAACTTGACTTGCCCAGTCGGAAAATGTCTGATGAATTTCATCCACAATGTCACCTGTAATAATAATAATAATAATAATAATAATAATAATAATAATAATAATAATAGTAACAGTAATAATGCTTGGTAATGATGTATGTAAACAGAGTGAGAAATAAGATGTAGTGGGCCTAGACATTTTTGTATAGACTAAATCATTAAAAATATTACGAACATACCAACATAGACATTTCAATGAGACATTTATCTATAGGTCTATAATAAGTTACAGCACCTACCTTTATAAACTACAATATTGGCCGAGTCGGAAATAGGCGTATTCGATGTTCCATCAGGTCTGAATAGATATGCTCCAGAAGATGCTTGGTTGTCAGCTGCGAAACTATTGTAGTAGAAGAAGTTCTGTGCTACAGGAATCTCTACTCCATTATTTGTCAAGGTCTTCACGAGGCCTGTTGTCTCGTCTATTGCAATTTCGAGGCCCTGTAATAGCGCATGAGAAGTGATTGCCAGAAACAGTGGCTTTGGGTATGAGCTATGATCTCAAAATTGAAGTAACTGAAGAAATTGAAATGAAGATAAGAGTTTGTTACTTTGACATTAGACAATGTGGAGCGTTATTGGTAGTCAATGAGAATCAGCCTAGCCATGTGTGCCAATAGCGCTCTTCTCTCATCCCTTTAAACAACATTATAATCTTACCAGAGAAGTTCTCTGCATTGGAAGATAGAACATTTATCAGAGGAAGGAAATCAGAGGGGAAGTAATAGGAGTAGCGGGGAGAGCTACGGAGTAGAGAAGGGCGAACGGTCGGTAAAGGAATGCAATACAGCTTAACTGTACTGGAAACACAACGCTATACCGCATGCGTGACATCCAATCGCTCTGACTGCGATCGACAGATAACCTGAACACCCCTTGGCGTAATTTAATGGACTTGCCTGACCCAGGCGCACATTGCCGGCGACTGTCAGGACTAAATAATCGTACGTTAGTTATAAAAATGATTTATATGAATACATCCGTAAATTTGCAATATGAAAATAATATTAAAATAAAATATAAAATAGTGGCATTTAAAAATAATTTAAACGTGTAAATTGTTTAATGTACTGAAGACTGTTCACAATAGCAGAAGAGATAATATGACGAGTCATTTGACGGCACGAAGAGTAGATCATAGAATAAAGGTCAGGAAGGAGGGTAAGAAGGAGAAACAAGGAAGACGTCCCGAGTCGACAAGGAGGGGAAATAAAGAAGATTCGGTTAGTCCATCTACTTGTGAGGTGAAGAAAAGAGGAAATAAGGAACCGCAGAACTGCAGTCTACGAATTTGTACTTGAGGAGGAGAGTGGCAAAAGACATAGAAACAATTAAGGAAGTGTTCAACAACAATATTAACTATCAAAATAATAGGTGGGTAAAATGTATGAAGGAATAAGTGAATTAGTGTCTAGATGATAAAAGAGGTGACAAGAGGAAATTGGAAGTATTTGTTAATATGAAATGGTAGTGAAATGTTACTAATATAAGAAGTGACTGCTAAGTTTAGTTTACAATCAGGGATATTTAAATGATAGGAAGAGAGGAAATATTTCAATATAAGTTTACAAATGAAGGTTGAGTTGAACATTGACTTACAATAATAGTGTCTAATCAAAAATTTATCGGAGGTGAAAGAGAACAAATAAACATGTGATTCAGTGACTAGTGAAGAAATAGGGGATAAGAGTGATCATATAAGTCATGAGAGGTAGAAGTGATTGTAAATTTGAGATGAAAGTGAATGGTTATGATTAAGTAATGTTGGTATAAAATAATATACAAATTAGGGAAATTTTAAACGAAAGGTAGTACATCAACATAAGTAAACAATAAAAGTGGTGAGGTGACCACTAGATAGATAGGAATGTTTTCAAGGTGAGAGGTTAGATAGTAATTGAGGGTATGTACAGTAAAGGTAAAATAAGATGACTGCAAACGTTGATGAAAATTTGTATGTCTTATTGTAATTAGAAGGTGTTGGAGAGCACGAATACAGAGATGTGGTGGCAGTCCATTACTAAATAAGAGCTGTAGAAATAAATATGATATATCATATCATATCATATCAATCATATCATATCATATCATATCATATCATATCATATCATATCATATCATATCATATCATATCATATCATATCATATCATATAGTATATCATATCATATCAAAAATTGTTTAATGTGTACAACTTTTGTGAAAGTCACGAAAAAAGGATAACGCAGTGGGTTTCACGATCTCATAACATAAGCAGCATTGTCTAGCGGAGACAGTAGCTTGTGACTAGTCATTACCTGCATGCCATGTTTCTATCTAGTTCTCTAACTAATTTGTAATTCTGATTAAGATTTTTACTATAATGACTTCCTGTTACCTTGCCTATGAATAAGTCACTGCTTGGCTGAACCTCTTCGAAAGCATCACTTGTCTTGGTGACGTAATACGACCGGAATCCCAATGGCGGCAAGTTCTCTGCTTTGAAGACAAGGTCATGTGTTGCTATGCTGTTTTTCCTCTCGGGCGAATTGAGGACTTCTTTCGGGATGGGTACCATTTGCGTTGTCTGAAGGGCTCCTGTTTCAGAGGAAGGATTTGTTGTAATCTCAATATCAGATTCAGTTTAATGCGCTGCCTTTACATTGTTGGTCGTCATTCCCATTACTATGTAACCGTTGCACTTCTTGCAGAGACTCACAATTTAACCCTCCCCACAATATGTGCTACAGTAAAACAAAAGAACGGCTTAACTTGTAACTTTATCTTAACTGTTGTTAAAATTTCAAACATTTTTTAATTTCGAATTATTGTCAAGTTCTCCCCACGCATGCCAAATAAGACTGAAAGAAGATAATTTTTTCTGTTTTCTCGTGATTTCCCATTTAGGTATCCATTCCGGACAGTCTATAACATAAGTGTCCAAACGCCTATAGAACCAGGAGATATTGCACGTCAAACATGTTCTGCTAAGGTCAATAACTTTCCATATAAAATAGGAAAAGCGACCTTAAAGAATAGGCGCTGGGGGTTGCTTACGGCAGGGGTTACCTCGTGTCAGTTACAACTCGACATCTATGATCTATAACATAAAACGCAAAATTTTTCGCTCGGAAACAGTTTTTGTCAGCCATTAACCGGAGTAACAGTTCACAACGAGGTATCTAGCTCCGACCCTTCAGCCCTACCTTCCTGAGTTCAACTCAACGTTCGCCGCTGTTTATTTGGTCCATAATTTCCTGTGTCTCCTTTTCGATCTATCGTAGTCGCAGCCTCAGCTTGAGGTTCCTTGAGTAGAGGTTATTCCACCACTCATGTGATTATTGCTGGCGAAGCCTAGGTTCAAAATGTCATATTAAAAGTGTAAGTTACCTTAACCTTTCATACTACCTCTTGATTTTAAGTTCGAAGGCAAGTTTTTATGCATATCTTATTTCAATAAATTGTTACACTCTGTTTCTCCCACCTTAGTGAGTGATAAATATCTAAATCAACTGAATAAATCGATGTTTAATTAGCCTAATAATATTTCTCTCTGCTTTCTCATTGCCCCGAAGATCCGATCCCCTTGTCCGTTATCCAGGTTTTTTTTCCCCTCCATCTGACACCAATGGGACGCAAAAGCATCCCAGCATTTTGGAGCTAAGTATCGACCCCACTATAAAACAATGCAATACATATTTTGTCTTCTGTGCATTGCCAACAGCTCTTCTTCAAGACATAGCAGCAAAAGCAACAGATAACTTCCATTTTCCTCGCTCTCTATGGCGAAAGAACCGACACGTCCTTTAGAAATTTCGATTTTATCAGCACGTATGACATGGTACAAACACCTAAGAATTTTGTATCGATTACATAATTACAGTAATAATAGTAATAATAATAATAATAATAATAATAATAATAATAATAATAATAATAATAAAGCTTCGTTTCCAGCTACCCATAAATTGGAATGAAGTTGCCTGATTCGAAGTATATGTGACGTCACAGCGCTGGTACAGGTACGTCCGTATACAAAATAGTTATGCATCCTCTCCCTCTTCCTCTAGAAAGTCAAAACCTGAACGCAATTATAGTAATTAGTCTTATCGATCACTGCTCTAACTAGTCGTATTATTTAAATAACTACATCTCTGTGGCTGAGTGAAGGTTCATTGCAGAGGTAAAATGCCGTAGGTAAGACGCTCAAGCGTGTAATAGTGCACAGCATAGTTGAGGATATTTGAACTAATATTTTCACTGTCAACATAGACAACATTACCTAAAAAATTGTGTAAAATGAACGTAAAAGTGATAAAAACTGTTCATTGAAAGGTACTGCAATACCAAAAGACACAAAAAGTGTGTTGAACGTAATAAAGAAGAACCAGTACCATCAAAATCTGAAAATTATGAAGATATTAACTCGACGTTTAGCATGTATTACTGTAGCCTACTATTTGTTCAGTACCAAGATCCTAATTAATAAATTGAATAATCTACATTTTAGAGAAATTCTAGAAAAGTATATAGAAAATGAGTAGGGTTTCAGTGATGGGCGACATGCAATATCCTAATGAAACATGAAAAAATATAAGACAATAGGAATATCTTGTACTACATCATGCACCAATAACGTCATGTACTATTGAAAGAATTTCTTGCAATATAAAATCATTTCAAGTGACCATCCACATGTGTTCAAGTTCAAGTTCCGTAACTTACGAATGAACGTTACTACTCACTGCAAAGATCACGACGAAAATGAACATCACGGCTCAAGCATGTGTTTACTAGTATAGCTTCAGAATGTCGGGAGTTGACTGTACTCCACGAACACGCAGCGCCGACCTATTTGCTTATGTCCTTATCCGTTGCATTACCTGTGTTCGGCGTACTATATACCCAAAGTGTCTTTAACTTCAGTTTTTAGGTGGCTGGAATACGAAGTTTAATATAATAATAATAATAATAATAATAATAATAATAATAATAATAATAATAATAACAATAATATTAAAAAAATAGATATATGCAAACCTTACAAAAGATCAAAGGATCACTGTGAAGTCGAAACAGGCAATTATGTCTAAGCCATAGAGTGATGATGATTATGATGATTATTATTATTATTATCATTATTATTGTTACTATTATTATTGCTATTACTATTATCATTATTATTATTATTAGTATTATTATTATTATTATTATTATTATTATTATTATTATTAAAATTGATAAGATCTTCTACATATTCTTATTGTAATCTGCTGACAGGCTATTTTATGAATTCAGAAAGAAACTTAATCTTACCATCGGGTCCCTGCACGGTGTACATTGCAGAAGGTACAGGTAGCCTTACAAAATGGTCGACTTCATGACTGAGTGGGTTGTATACAGTCACCACATACTTCTCTTGATTTTCTGTGAGGTCACATGAGCTGACGTTTAGTTCAAGACAGTTGAACACTTCGACGTTGTTGGTTGCATCTCCTGCTATCAGCTGACTGAAATACGATGTAATATTAATATTATTACAACTTCTGATCTAGACTGCGTCTTTCTCCGCACCTGATGTGTGGCAATGTGTCGGCGGATGAAGTATGACAAAAAAATGTAAGATTTGAAATTTTTTGTCAACCTCACTACCTCTAGACCCCCCCGGTGGGGCCAACATATTTACACGCGTTGTGGGGTAGTAAATTAAAAGAATAATAATAATGCTTTCTTATAGTTGTACTATTTTCCCAGAATGAAATACTTTTTGTAATGCTATACTTTTGTAAGAATGGAGAACCATAGTACTGTTGAAACATCATGCGAACAAGGACATGGGACGTGATCCGATAGCTAGATAGTCTATAACAGTGGTCAGAATTTTGTGATTCGCGAATAAACCCCATAATACACAAAGAGGATGGAGGGATAAGGCATTATCTCCCTTCCTTGTTCATTCAATGTTAAGCAGTTTGGGTGTCCTCTCGCTCCTACTGTCCCTTTACTGTGTATTGCGGGCTGCATTTTATATGACGTAATCTTCGCCGACTAGTCTATAAGACTAATAGTAATAAACACCTAGTGTTAATAGCTGAAGAAAATCATTATTCCTCAACGTCGAATTGGGAACTTTCAACGTTTGTAGCTGTTGCCAAAATGTTAAGAATAAGTTTAAAATGAAATCTGTAATCTAATTACAAACATGAACGGTAAGCATGTACATGAGAATTAGCAAAGGAAGGCATATCTGTAGTGAACAATTTTTTTTAATTTAATGCCATTCGTATAATAGTACATTATGCAACGAGCCTATAATGATAGTAATTAAGAAGCGAGTATGGACGTGTATGAAACGAGCGCAAGCGAGTTTCATAATTTTCATACGAGCTTCTTAATTACTATTATAGGCGAGTTTCATACGACTTTTTATGCTCGACCATATTTCTAACTTGAAATTATTCAGATACATTTTATTTGTATCTGACAAGATCGGAAGTGACCTTGTTCTAGGTCGTGAATTGTGAGATGTGCGCAGACGCGAAAGTATTGACTTTTTCCGAGGAACAATAATGTCATCGACCTTGTGTAATCCCGTTAAACTTGGAATAACCTTGATTATTGAATTCGACATTGAAAAACGAGATGACAAATTGAATTTATTTGAATATTATTTACAATTAACGCTAATTCTTATAGTAACAGAATATAACCTTCTGCGACAGTATTGGATTTCCGTGACTTTTCGCTAATTCTCTTTCGATTGCATATCCGAGAATAATCGATACTTGCGGTTTTATAACGGTACAAAGCTGACTCGTTATTGGCTGAACACCTGTAAGCTGAGTTGTCATTGGCTGAAAACATCTGTACTTTAATGAGTAGGTGTAGTTTAATGACATGCATTAAAGGACTGCTACCAGGTGTATAATTACTACATTTCGGCATGGTCGAGCATAAACGCATTTAAAGTACAGGGAAATCCTTCGAAAGATCTTGGAATGAATTCATATGTCAGCAATGCTGCAATGTCCAATTGAAGGGATTGCATTTCAAGATTAATTCAGTTGGAAACAAGGTGTGCTGAGGATGCCACGTGGGATTGTGTAAGTGTTTAGGCAAGAATATTGAAGAAAAACTAGTGGATTTTCGGCCCCAAATTGGCGTCTCCCCTTAATCTTTCTTTTGTTGTCGGTACGTGTAACTCGAATAGAACCCAAATAGGTAAATAGATCATACATACTTTAGTAGCGCTCTTGTACAGAAATACTAATACGATTTTATTACGTTAATATAAGAGCTTCAGCTATAAAAAAACTATGTACATAAATTTATTTTGTTGAATGTAGCCTACCCTGTTACACTATTTAAACTAAACGTGTTATACATAGCTTACTTAAGTGAATTTTTTGCCGATCCACGTGCATCTTCAAAGGCGTCGGTGAGAAGTCTGCTATAATCCTTTGCAACGTGTAGCAACTCTGTTCCAGTGACGGCATCGTGGTGCTGCATCACTCCCATAGCTTCTCGCAAACTATCGATAGATGACTCTGCTGCTTGTCCCAACATAGTCATCGCTTCTAGTTGCTTTACCACCTAAAACAATAGGATTATAATATTTCTAAACATAACTTACTGTACTGTTTCAGCTGTTGGTTCAGAATTTGTATATTTTGAAATTGACTTAAATCCTCAATTCACGTACTAGAGCTGTTTATAGAAATTAAAAAAATATATAATTCTATCCTTGGAGGTTAGTATAGGCCTGAGGATCCCTTATTTTCTCAATGTATTCCTTTAAAAGCCATACGCTAGTCACAAGGTTTGTGTAAAGGAGAGACAAGCAACGATGCATTATTTTAAAAAGGCATAGATTGGACTCTTGCTATTGCTGTTAATGAATAAGAAATTCAAAGCGCTTCGAAGATAGATTCTATCTTCAACCTTCTGGCCAAAAATTCAGTGCGGAGGATATCCTATACGTTGGATCGTCACAGAAAATAAAATATCCTTCACTGATTTATCAAGTACTCTTCTAGGAAGGAAACTTGATTTTACTAGGGCAAAGGTACTATATGACAGTCCACCTGTTAGCATCGGATTCACGAATGTCAATCGGGCAACTTGTCCGCCTGTCGCGTATGGCGCAAAATGGTCCAATAATACTAAGTAAAATAATCTCTCCAGGATGCGGCCCTCATTGCTGAGGTGTGTCACAAAAATAAGAACTTAATTTTGTATTGTAGGTCTATACATTGCAGCAGTATGTCTGCTGATAAGTTATGATATGCCTTGTGAATGATGTTTCAAGGGAATGAAATAAATCTGGAACACTGATTTGAACCTCATCAAGATTGGTGATGAGAATTTGTCTCATCTCAGTGACGAGAATTATTTTATCTTCACATTATCAGAACAGATAAAGGAATATACTGTTCTCACCTGCAGGAAGTTGTTCCCCAGTCTCTCGAAATATTTGATTGTGGGTCGAGAGTTGAAGTAACCAGTCCAGTAGGAGTTTCCGTCGGTGGCATATGGGAAGAAGTCGTCCTGTTTAGTTGTGTAAGTTAGTCCCTCGTCGTTGACAGCCTTGACATAGCATGATGGGGTAGAATAAATTATATTCACACCTTTATCTGCAGCATTGACGTATCTGTAATAGGATAAGTAATGTAGTTTTACCATAGTTTTATTCTTACCCAATTAAAAGAATCATATATTTTTCAAGGAATTGATGTAGTTATATTTTATAAAGTGTTTTGGATCGAAGTAGTCTTTAATAATATTGCGAAACTGTAGAAAACAATGTATCTTCGGGTTTAGAAACGGGATTGACTGGTTTTAATCCATATTTTAACCTCGACATAACGTTACAGGAAGCCCGTGCTTATGATATACACAACGCCGAATCTCCTTCGAAGAAAAGAGAAGATATTACAGTGAAAACGAATAAATATCCATGCCGTTGACAAGATTCGATTCCAAGAACCGTTGCTTGTCGCAGTATTAATTTTGCGGTGTGCAAAGACATATAGGCTTTGGAATAACCCAGTTCATTGATATTATTTCTGAATGTCAGTAAATCCTTCCAAAACTAGTCGCCTGGAATCTGAAAGTACAGCGGCCATTAGCTTCTTCTGTAAAACATAAGAGTGCGCATGTACGAGCATATACTACAGTACTGTTTCTACCCACCGCGTGACGTCACTCATGCTTGCAGATCCCAGGCAGGAAGTGTAATGCTGAAATGGTTCCTGTAGAACACATGTTTCTGATTATTCAATTTTTGTTTGATATATATATATATTTTTATTTTAGTTGGTTATTTAACGACGTTGAATCAACTACTAGGTTATTTGCATCGATGAGATTGGTGATAGCGAGATGATATTTGGCGAGGATTCGCCATAGATTACCTTGAATTCACATTATGGTTGGGAAAAATCTCGGAAAAAACCCAACCAGGTAATCAGCCCAAGCGGGGATCGAATCCGCGCCCGAACGCAACTTCAGACCGGCAGGCAAGCGCCTTAACCGACTGAGCCACGCCTGTGGCTTTTGTTTAATAAGGGAAGGTAAGTTTCATAACAAAGCTGCTAATAACATATTATGCACTTACATTTCACACAATATCTAAGAATCACACCCTGTGGTGAGAGTAAGCTTATCATTTTTCTAAATAAACATTTGAGTAACTTATAGGTGTTGAATAATAAACAATTTATTGTGGAACATTGGTTTAAGTATTCAATTTAATCCGGACATTAAACAACCACCTACGCTTTTATTTCTATCATTATTCTTCCCAGAAGTAATGAGGTGATTCTTTACTGGCCTCCATTTTTGCAGTAATTTTCGATGTCGGGCTCTTGGGCTCATTTCGGCACAATTAATTTCATCTTCATCGTAATTGTTCAATAGATCAGGTCAAAAAAGAATGTGTCAGAATGTAGTACCGTGAATTTCACAGAGATGGCACCATTCTCAGGTAGCTGCAAAAGTTCTAGGGCTCAGGGAGATATAGAGGCACTTATCGCGGACTTTGCTAAAATTGAGTTCTTGTAGCTGAATCGATAGATTGCACCAATATGTTTATGAATACGGTCCTATGGATACGGTCCTATTGATTTCAACAATCATCCATACAATAGGAATGGTAAGCACAATAAACTTCGCGCTGCGATATAATCTTTCACTCCTCTCCTCCCCTAAAATAAATTAAGGAAATTAACACGGGTATGAATATCTTTTCCTCATGTTTCCCAAATTTTTTATCGTTATAGTTACTATTTCCCATAGCTTCTTAACCTAAACCATCATACCTTTGTACTAGACGCATGGAATGAACGCCACTTCGAGGCCCTTAGGCATATAAGTGAAGAAATATTCTCATGAAATTTCGACTAGTGCCAGTGTATGGAACCTGTGCCAACTCGGCATCGTAATGAATTTGGGGAGGTACAGTGAGTACCTAAAACCTATTTCGACATCCAACTATAACGGCAATGGGATCATCGTGCTGGCCAAATGTTATTCCCATAGCAGCTGGGTGATCGTTGACCTCTACTGAGTCAACACTCGGCTGTTCGGCCTCGGTCTTCTATAGACTGTCACATTACGTATTACGGTTTTTGTTTTTTAATAACTATTTAGTCCGTAATTTTGTTCCGAGTTTTAGAGCAAATAATTAAGATATAATATTGAAAACGGCACATCGTTACTCAAATGGCCACGATGTTTGTTCTCCACGCTGGTAGCCCAGGTTCGAAACGTGGCGGGACCAAGTGGAATTTATGGTAGACTAAAAGCTGTAGCTACTTGGTGATAGGTTTCCACGGGTAACTGCCGTTTCCCCTACCAGAATTTAGCGATTTCTGCATCAATCGTCATAATCATGAGCTATGTATTTGGTCTTCAGCGATGCACCGAGCGTAATGTCCCCGTGGCGTTAAAAAGAGCTAGGCTTCTGCTCATCGCTCATAGATGGGAAAGCTTGAATAAAAAATAATCATTTTTAAGACCATTTGACTTTGTTCTAGAATGTTCTCAACTATTCAAATAAAGATACCAGTAATATAAGATGTAACAATCAATAAAGTTTCGTGTCTGTAATCAGTGAGTTTGAGTGCAATGGAATTTTTAGTTTTCACATCACAGAAGAATCATGACCTGGTGAGAAGAGCTTAGAATTGCTTAGAGAAGCTGCTTAATTAAATTCCATAGCACAATGCATGACTTACTTGATTAGTTTGTCCATATTCTTGAAGTACATCAGAGCGTCCTGGTAGTTAAAATCGTCTCCCATTGTAACTATAACATTCTTGGATGTGTAATACTGGGCCTGGCCGTTAACGAAATTTACGAAGTCTTGTACCTGCAGAGAGGCGTCAATTTAGAATTGTAAGATGATGTACAGTATTAGCATGTTCACAAATTTACGTGGGTCTAGTTTTTATACAGACTGAATAGTGAAGTATGATCAACGCTTTAGAAATCAGTTCTATAGTTCATTTTGAGTTCATCGCCAAGCGGCTATGGGAAATGTCACATGAACATGGATCATACTAACATTAATATTTTATTTATTTATTTACTTACTTATTTATTTACTTATTTATTTATTTATTTATTTATTTATTTATTTATTTATTTATTTATTTATTTATTTATTTATTTATGAATATATATATATATATTTATACATCTATCTATCTACCTATCTATCTATCTATCTATCTATCTATCTATCTATCTATCTATCTATCTATCTATCTATCTATCTGTCTGTCTGTCTGTCTGTCTGTCTGTCTGTCTGTCTGTCTGTCTGTCTGTCTGTCTGCCTGCCTGCCTGCCTGCCTGCCTGCCTGCCTGCCTGCCTGCCTGCCTGCCTGCCTGCCTGCCTGCCTGCCTGCCTGCCTATCTATCTATCTATCTATCTATCTATCTATCTATCTATCTATCTATCTATCTATCTATCTATCTATCTATCTATCTATCTATCTATCTATCTATCTATCTATCTATCTATCTATCTATCTATCTGTCTGTATGTCTGTATGTCTGTATGTCTGTATGTCTGTATGTCTGTCCGTCCGTCCGTCCGTCTACCTACCTACCTATTCTGTTTAATCTGTCTGTCTGTCTGCCTGGCTGCCTGCCTGTCTATATATCTATTTATTTAATAACTTATTTATTGATTTATTTATTTACTTATTTGTTTATTTGTTTATTTCGTTGTTTATTTGTTTATTATTTTATTTATTCATTTATTTATTTACTTATTTACTTACTTACTTATTTACTTATTTAATTAATTAATTATTTATTTATTTATTTATTTATTTGCTTGCTTCCTTGCTTGCTTGCTTAGTTACTTACTTACTTATTTACTTACTTAGTTACTTACTTACTTATTTACTTACTTATTTACTTACTTAGTTACTTATTTATGTATTTATTTATTCATTTATTCATTCATTCATTTATTTATTTAAAGCTCTGTATTTCGCACTGTTACATTGGAAGTTTCCAGTTTAAGCTGCAATAGGGCCAAGGTATAATACAACAACAGCTTTTCAATATTTTGTGGGTTCAAATGTATTATTAATCTAAACAACCTTCTAGACTAGAGTCATATGGACTTTTTCCCATTGGGCGCTTTACATTTTATTATTATTAAATGTATTACTAACCATTGCTATTATTTTAAAAAAGTATTGAGTTGTTGTAACGCTTATCTTTATTTATTTTCATAGGATAGTAGGCTAAGTATTTTGATAATTAGAATTTATTTTTTGAATAAAATTATTTTAATGCCTGTTTTTATATTACTCCTTATTAAATCTCGTCATTTTCTAATTCTTGGTTGGAATTTTAATTACTTATTCTTCTCTTTTATTATTATGTTCCTATGCTCTAATTGTAATTAGTTTTCGTTGTTCGATATAATATTTGCAAAGCAAAGTCAAAAGACGTAAGTCAAAAGACAAAGCAATAGCATTTGTGGAGGTGTATCAAATTCTACAATTTGGATTCCTCGTTAGAGGTCTTTCCTTCTCCACTCTGTCCTAGAGTAGTGATCGACAGATTTTTATCATCACACTTCTCTAGCTGAAGAGGCGAATTGAAGACGAAACAGAGAAAAACGCAAAACAACAATTAGAGTTTATACTCTTAAAATCATAAGTTTGTATTTTCACGAGTCTTTTCCAAAGGTTTGATCCTTTGACCGCTTTTGGTATTATCCTTTTGCAGTCTTTGGATCTTCCAAAGGTTTTGACTGTCATAATTTTAGTTTTTTTTTAATTCCAGTGAATTATTTTTTCCATTTCTAGTTATTTCATTGCAATAAATATTAAAAAGTGTCCATGGGAGACTGTAGGCTTGACTTATTCTTTTCTTGATATTAGGAAGTTCACATAATAAAATTTTGCATTACATTTCATTTTAAATTGATAACAATTAGCACATTATTTTTTTATATTCCTTACGTAAGAATATCAATCACTGTGTTTCTTTGTACATTGTCGAATATTTTTAGTAATCTAAAAATGAAATATGAATTTCTGAATAAACTTGTGTCTTTTTGCGTTAATAGTTCAAAGTTGCATCAGCACCAGAACTTCCTTTTCTGAATCCATTCTGTTTCAGAAATGAAGGGTTAACCGGTGTGTTGCAGCTTTCTACAAATAATTGTAGAGTAGAATTTTATAACAGACTAATATCTTTATAATATTTTGCATCTTTTTATCGGCGTTTTTTAATGTAGGTACAGTATAACTATTGTTTTCCTCCTTTTATCAGGAATCTCACGTGTTTCATATATTATTCGATGAGTTTAGTAAGCGGAAAATAAATTCAGATTGTTCATACTTAAATTTTATTATTCTAGATTTATTTTATCTTCTTCTGGACATATGTCACTTTTTAAGATTTTAAGTTGTCTTGTGATTGTATATAAGTAATTTCGTTCTCCCCCATACTATTTCATATCCGTTCCCTGCTTGTAACATTTTTATATATGTCCATGGCATTTTTACAGACTCTTAAATGAGGGGCTCGGGTGTTAAACATGGTAACTGACATTTTAGTAAAAATGTGATATGTAGCGTATAATATGATATCTTACATTCTGCATCTAATGCAATAGTTAGTTTTCCAACAACTTACCAGATGGTGCGAATAGAAGTATACAGATTTTACTTTCCTGGTAACTATACAAACTGTTGGATATATAGATGTTTAATAACTTCAAAACGCTAAAACATCACTTACCATGTTTTACTCCCGAACACCTCAAATATTAATTGATTTTATAATTAATCACTTACGCAGTATGTTCTCGCTTAACTCTATGTCAACGATTTTTATAAGTTACATATTTATTTACCTACATTAAATATTTACTTATGTAAATTATTATTACTATTACTATTATTATATAATTCAAATATTTTGCTAATATGTGTTTCAATACATAATACAGCCTAAGTATGAAAATAAATTTTAAATATATAAGTTATCATCGGTAAATTACTCGTATGTAGCATTTAAAGTGAATATAAAAAAGAGTGTTGAAGAACTCCCCTTGTATTCCTACCTTGGCGTCGACATTGTAGTCAGGACTCTTCTGGTTGTCGATGAAAGGTTCGGTGTTGCACAGGATGTCGAAGCAGAAGCCGGCCGGGGCGCTGTAGTGGTTGTACAAGGCATTCGTGAACAAGTCGGCTGAAGCACCTGCAAACATTATATTGAAAATAACATAAATATAATTCCATAACGTGCACTCATGCGACGGATTTCTGACTTCATTACGTTCGAAACAGGTTGCTGACCATATCACCTCATTCTAGTGCCGAGGTCCAGAATGCGTGGGCCTCTATCTCCATGCCACCAAATGCCTTCATGGCATGTGAAGTGGCTGCCTTTACCTTTACTCATTATTATTATTTTATTATTATGGGACGGTGGTAATATGGGACGGGGTTGTAAAATGGGATACGGCTGTTTTTCTGAAATTTGTGGCATTATCTGTTACGTACAGTGGCACATTTTGCACCTCGGGTAGCCTTTGTCTGCAATGTGCACGAGAGGGGGTCATTGGAAAAATTTATTGCAACAGACACAGAAATTGTTGAGCTATTTTAAAACATATTTCCCAGAGAGGTACAACGTTAATACGGATTAATTTTATTTCCTAGAATATGTACGAGTATCTATAAAATACAATAATAGCTAAATAAATAAATACCTAAATAAATGAATGAATGAATGAATGAATGAATGAATGAATGAATGAATGAATGAATAACTAAATAAGTAAATGAGCGGCTGATTAAATGAATTAATTAAAAAATAAAAAACACTGAATAAATAAATAAAAAATAAATAAATAAATGAATAAATAAATAAGCCAGCGAACTGATAAATAAATGCATAAGTAAGTCAATAAAGAAAGAATAAAAAATAAAAAAAATTAATCAGAAAAATAGATAAAATAAATAACTAAGTAAATAAAATAAAATAAATAAATAGGTAAGTAGGTAGGCCTAAGTGGGTAAGTAGGGGAGAGTCGGGTAGTATCGGACATCGGGTAATATCGGACAGCGCTTTTTTTTCATCTACCACCATATGGTAGTACCTGAATGACATGGTTACGTTTCTCTATGCGACATCACAGAAACGTAACCATGTCAGTCAGGTACTATCATCGTGTGGTAGATGAAAGAAACTCACTGTCCGATATTACCCGATGTCCGATACTACCCGACTCTCCCCTAAATAAATAAATAAATAAAATCAATTATACAAATAAATAAATAGGTAAGTAGGTAGGCCTAAGTGGGTAAGTAAATAAATAAATAAAGATATAAATAAATAAATAAATAAATAAATAAGCAAGACAAGCAATCTTATAAATAAAATACATAAATAAGTAAATAAATAAATATTACCTTAAACTCTCCATCAATATCCTTAATATTTGCACCGTCTTCTCAGACGTGAACGTTTGTGACATAATGCCTTAACGGTATGGGCTATTCCATCTCAAATCGACCGAAATATAGAGAAAATTGACCTTGCAATTTTTAAATACAATGAAACTTCTTCTGTCCGTTGACAACTGTGATACAATGCTTTGTGCAAAGTTTCAGGCATCAGAACTTCATAGTGTTTAAATTAAAAATATTTAAATTTATCGTATTTTCATAAAATTAGCAACTTTAAACTGTTGTGGCTCCGAAACCCTTTCACCCAATGATCAAAATCATGGTTTATTTTGATGCTGAGAAGTTAAAGTTTATATTGACATGTAAACAGTTTTTCTTACTTTTTATGGAAATGGAGAAATTTAGATTTTTCTTCATTAAGACGCCTTTGCCTACGAAAAAATATTTTTAAAATACATGGTTAGATTCCGCATTGAAAGTACATATAAACACATATTTTTTACTGGTGCACCGTTGACAAGAAAGTATTGAAAATATCAAATAAAGAAAATAAATAATACGCGCGTGAACTAACCAGCTGACTGTGAGACAGGAGGTAATCGAGACAAGCAAGGCCAGGAGACAAACGCGTGATGTGTCGTCTAGCAGTCATGGCTGTACTAGCTTTATCACAAGTTTTCATAAACACAGGAGTAAAATGACGCCCAATGCTCGCTTATCTTCAGCTCTCAGCCAGTGCGTGCGGTCTTGGTGCGGTACTGCGCCGTTCAAGTCTAGGCGTGTGAAAATAATTTATTTAATACCCTCGAAACTTATTGCCGAGCCACTAAGCAAACAATGCTGAATCCCTCTTATTAATGCAAAGTTTTTTCTCAATATTTTTTTACATTTTTACAAATGGTCACTAAAAGTAAGTAAAATCAGATTATCTGTCTCTCTGTGTACAATAAAAAATAAGGATTACTTCTTAACATAACCTACCAAATGTCAGCTTCAAAATAAGCTCTCGTTCAATGTTCTGCAGTAAATGGTTACAGAGTTCTGAGCGCTGAAAGAGGCATGTTTTTATAAAATACGCTAAATTTGTCGCTCAATAATTTGAATTTCGATAGTATATTTTTGAAAATGCACTCTCCTCAGCACCTTGTATAAGTAGGAAAAAAATTAGAGTATAAAAAATGCGAGGTTTTTTACTGATCGATTTCATATGGAATAGCCCGTATGCAGGAGCTTGGATTCTCGTCACAACAGACCACGTTGTACTGTGTTCCGCTTTATTTAGACTCAAACGCAGTCTACTAAATCGACGGATCAATGTAATGCTGAAGAATACAATATTATGAACGTTTGATTAGATGATGAGAACGAGGATTATGGGTGCGAAGATGTAGGGGAAAATTAGTAAAAATAGCCGAATTGTTGAAGCAAATAGTTACAAACAGAATACCGGCACTTACCAAGATTAGGGCTGCCTTCCCATATCAACTCTGCTGTTTTCCCAAGGAGGCGATTGTTCTTATCTTGATAATCCAGCCGCGCAAAGAAAACGGCATCGTACCCCATGCGTGCAAATATAGAAGCCATCTCTCGAGAATGTCCAAAGGGATCGATCTGCCATCCAATGTGAGGGCGTCCGCAGGATCCAAACGTGTCGTTAAGCTTTCTGCAATGCAACACAATCACTGTGTGTCTCAGGTGTTTAACATTGCCACGGTTTATCACATCCACTTCTATAATATTTGGAATAGAGGGACTCCTGACACCAAAATATATGTAAAGTGTTATCAGTATTTTGCCCTGCCTTAATCTAAGACAACACAAAACCTTGGACAAACATTCTTCTCTAAGATGAGAATCGAAAACTGTACCGTTCCAGCTATGCTTTATAATTGCTGGTTATAAAACGACGAATAAAAATTGGTGTTGTGTAAGTACCTGAGACCCCATGTGAACTGGTCGACGGTGGACTGGTAATGTGTCGCAGCTTCATCGTTCATGCTCCAGGCTCCACCGATGAACTCCAGGCGTCCCTCATTGACCAAGTCTTTCACCTCTTGTTGCCTCTCTGGAGTCTGTTCCACCCACCATTTCCAGAAGAATGCCGTCTCCACGTAGATGAATCTACGAGCATGTTAACAGTACATAAACTGAAATTTCTCGCATCAAACGTACAAATTGTAATAATAATAATAATAATAATAATAATAATAATAATAATAATAATAACAATAATAATTTATTTTAGCTGGCAGAGTTAAGGTCGTAAGGCCTTCTATTCCACTCAACCAGCAAAAAGTATATATACATATGCATGAACTTACAAAGAATTCAACAATTTGATTTAGATGAGAGTTACATGTATACAAGTGTTATTTAATGTACAGTGAACAACTACATTATGCATACTGGAACATTTTTCTATCGATAGTCACAACATTACAAAGGACATAGCTACAACGTCACGGTGTTAAAATTAATGTCATTGTCATTGTTATTATTATTATTATTATTATTATTATTATTATTATTATTATTATTATTATTATTATTATTATTATTATTATTATAGCAATAATATATATCTCAGGAAGAAAAATAGTGATTCTGCACTCCACATTTCAGGGCAATTCACTAAACATGCAGCAACTATACTAATATGCTATGTCTATTGTTCGAAACCATGGCAAACCGGACATTTTCTTAACTCTTACCTTAAAAAAAATTATGGTTCATTTAACGACGATCGCAACTGCAGAGGTTATATATCATCGTCGCCGGCACGCCGGAATTTTGTTCCGCGAAAGTTCTTTTACATGCCAATAAATCTACTGACATGAGTCTGTCGCATTTAAACACTCTTAAATGCCATCGACCTCGGCCGGGATCGAACCCGCAACCTCGAGCATAGAAGACCAGCGCTATACCGACTACGCTACCGAGGCCGACCTCACCTTCAATCCGCAGTTATCTCAATAAATGTTACTTTACTCCAACACGAAAACCCCGCTGATCGTCCTGACATGTTTACTTGCGTTTTCATATTGAAACTCAAAGAACTGAAAAGGATATGTTCAAGAAAAAACATTATGTCGTTGTTCCTACAATAACTCCTATGTGCAAAATATAAAATTTTTAGTAGGAGGAAAAAACACATTTATTCTTCCTATGGCAGCCGTGCACAGGAGACAGTGAATTCATACATTTTCGAAACAAAGAATATACAGTAGTTACACAGAGGAGATTTTATTATTTGCTGTATTACTATTTAAGTTATTTAATAGAGCAAAAACCTGAAAATCGATACATATGTCACATAGGAGTTATTGCATGAACAACGACGATTTGCATTAAGTCCGTACAGAGGGAAGCTTTTAAAAAGATATATTTGTGACAGGGTTACACTTCATTGAGTTATTGCGTTGCTTTTAATTTTACATAGGCCTATTCCGTGAAGTATGTTTCATTGTTATGGAAGCAGATAACTTTCAAATGTCTGGTGTTCTTTGTTTAAACTTCTACTGAATTTAGTTTGCAGTATTTTGTACACAAGCCACTATATATATATATATATATATATATATATATATATATATATATATATATATATATATATATAAGCAGATACTCCCTAAATTTCTAACTGGAAATAGAGCTTTTTAGATTGTTTTGAATGGAGCAGGCATTCCCTGAAATGATACGTCCGAAGTCCAGAAATACTTTCACGTTTGCGTTCAGTGACTCATGCATGGACGTGAACAACTGATAAGACCCGTAACTATGTATTTGGTACAATCTCATTGTTATTTATATCTTATCAGCTCAGCTGAATATGTAGCACCTTTCAGTAACGAAATACTAAACAACACAACATACGTAGGTACAACTCGCAGGCCGTTCAAGAATGCTAGTCAGTAAAGTTAACAGCGACAAGAGATAGTCCCTATCTCGGCAGGCAGTAGTATTTTGTTGACTCGATAAGATAGGCCTATTCAGGCGGATTTATTAATACAATAAGAGAGGAGTATAATAAATAATAATAATTGGACTTATTACTATTGGGTTTATACGAGCTTCTTGTCATAGTTTATTATTAATTTCCTTAATTTTTTCCCCACTTCATTTATAAAATAAGCTTTCTTCATTTTACGCTTCATAAGCCAGGTTTACTTTCTCAATAGAAGAATTATTGTAATACTCTAAGATATCTGGAGAAATGACCTTTCATCTCTAGCAGAACAGTCGTAAAACAATTAGGCCTATAATCCTTAAAAAAGTATTTGTCTCGGTCTGCAAACCACCCTTCAGCAGTACTTCTTACTGCTTTATTGGATGAAAACTTTTTACGATCCAAAATATTAGAAGTCTCTGCAAAACTGCGGCCGGAAAAGCGACTAGAAAATTATCAACCTGTCTGTTTTCTGATCAGCGTTCATGCGTATAGGGATCCAAAGAGCACATAATTTTCTCATGCTCATATTATAATTTGTCCTCTGATTGAGATTCTGGCTGATATGTGCATCTATTATTAGGCAGTACATCACAATTAAAAAATATGTATCAGAAGAAGAGCAATTTGTTTGTATGCATCTGAAGTCTGAGTAATATGTGCTATCGGCGATGTGTGCAATGGAGGGGGAAAGGAACTGGCCACACTACAACATTATCTCCTTGCCCTAGTTGCCTCATGATTGGTGCATTGTTGGTGTCACTTGTGAGGTTCCGACCTGTCTTCGGACGGTTGACTAAACAACAACATATAATAATTCACAACGTGAAATACACGTTCATAGAAAATTTTCGAAGCCTCCGATACAAGTTTTGGCTCATTTCGTCAATCATCCAAAATCATGTCACGTGTGGCATCGATATTTTCTGGAATAGCCAAAAGAAAACAAGTCTTCCAAGGCGGTATTTACTTTTGATGTCCATTCTTCCTCTCTTAAATTCCGCAACTCAGTTTTATGGTGCTGTACGGAGAACAGTAGTTTCTCAATGTATTCACCTTATCCACACACTTTTTCTTGCCGGATAAAGTTTAAAAAACAAGTACTTTTTCACTGATCGATACTCAGTTTTACGTAACTTATTCCAATTGAATTCTTTTTATCGGATAATTTCTTAAAAATTTAGAATATAGAATCAGCTATACTTTATAATCACAAAACACGGAGTACATATATATCAAACAACATAGACACTGGAAAGTTTTCTGACACTGGAGAGTTTTCTTTTTTCAATCAGGGACTGGAATGCTGTACCTCTAGACCTACTAAAGGCTTTACCAATAAACGAAAATGTATTTAAAAATAGGCTTAAGGACTTTACTAATAGACGGTAGTGTTTATAAACACTGTTTTGTTGTTTTACAAGTATACTGAGTAGGCAGAGAAACATAGTGAATCTTCAGTGATGTATATTGGGTGTGCAGTGCGTTGTAGTGAAAATGCAGTGAGCTTCAAGCAAATTCTGAGAGTTATAGTGGCAGAGAAAAGAGATTGATCTACAGTAAAAGGGTGTGAGTTATAGTGAACGTGCTAAAATAGCTTGCAATAGAGTCTAGGCTAGCGATTTTGAGGTTAATATAGTAAGTACGATTCTACGGAATAATAAGGGTGTAATTGATGTTTTGTTATTTCAAGTATTATATCATTGAAGTAGTGTGTTGTGTCAGTGAAGTGTGTTGTGTTAGTGGGGTGTGTCTGTGTCAGTGAAAATTTATAGTTTATAGTGGTAGTGCAAAGTATTTGAACATTGAAATGTTTTTGAAGTGTTAGTGAAATTAGGATAGTGTCAGTGAAATGTGTCGTAGTTTCAGTGCAGTGAGTGAGTAGACAGCGAAATGAGTGTAGTGCTGAAGCCTACTTGTGCATGTATGAACATATACTTAGGGTTGAGATATAAATTCGATTTACTTTAAATGTTATTTTAAGTGATCGTGCTTCATTTAATTTAGGATGATCCTTGTTAATATTATTATACTATTGTTATTATTATTTTAGTATTATTATTAATTATCAATATTGAGTGTAATTAGTCACTACAGCCACCGAGTATTTAACCATTTGCAGTGTGAATAAATACATACTTAGACATACTCTTTTACATGGTAACCGCTTTTGCTTCTTTCTCTAGAATCTGTAATTTAGTCTAGGAGAGTTAAATTCTCAATAACCTTACCGTTATTATCGGTCCATGAACAAAAAAAAAAAAAAACCTTACCTTCTGTCTGGATTATCTAGCAGAGCTTCTATTACAGAGTCCAAGATGTACTGCACACCTGCTCTCTGGTAGTTGGTGTTAGCTTGAAAAACAAAAATAAAAGGTTAATTACTAAACATTTCACAATAAATATCCTGTTAATATTTGAATAGAAGATACTTATTAAGATTCTAAAAGGTAAAAGAAGCTTTTTTTATATGAGCAATGAATCATATTTTTAGATGTCCGATGTGAATTCTTGTGATTGTTTTCTTGAGGTAATTTGAAAGACGGAATGAATCTTCATTCCCTAGGTGATTAATTTGGAATTAATAATATAGAGCTTCTGTTATAAATATGAGATAGGTCTGCGTAGTTAATCGAGAAAAGAGCGGCCGAACGATATCCTCAGCGAAGAGGCGATTTAGCCGGTATTCAGGGTGAAGGGTACTATCCGCGTCACCGTTTTTGGCGTGTAAAAAAGTAATGGGAACATTAAGCGCTAGTGTCTTACCTTTACCGTAGTCAGTCTGACAATTGTGATTAGTAAATGGCTGATGTGACGTGTATAGAAGAAAGTGGTACCATTCTAGCAACATGCTCACAAACTGGGCACTATACTCCAGGACACACGCCAAAAACGCTGGCGCCAGCTGTAAGTAATGTCATTAATTTCAGGGGATCATTCTTTGAGATATTTCAAAGATTTAATCAAAATTTCCTCGTGTTTGTTTCCTTTTCGAGATAAAAATTATTTTATATGAAAAATTTCATAGCGTGCTTTGGGAAAGTCATTGATTTGATTCCAAAAATGCTCAATCAATTTAAGAGAGAGTGTTTTATGATAATGTATGATTGAAATAATTAGAATTATTTATGCAGAAATTTCATAGGGACAAATGTAACTTTTCGTTCTGTAAAGGAATTTTAGTATTAACATTTTTTCGGATCAAATTCTGCACATTTAAAGAACAAAACTAAAATACTATCCGTAATTGATTATCATAATACACTGCTCTCTTAAATTGATTGAGTATATTGGGAATTAAGTCATTGGCTTTCCCGAACCATGGTATGAAATACAATAAAGCAGTTTTTATCTCGAAAAGGGAGCAAAAACGACCAAAATTGTTTCAAACTTTTGTTTGAAATTTCTCAAAAAAAAAAACTCCCTGAGATTAATGACATAGCTTAAATTTCATTCTGTATACTGTGGATTTATTTTAGGAATGAGGTCTCTTATATTCCGTTCTGAATCGAACATTAATTGTCAATGAAAAGTGCGGATATTATCGTCATTGAAAAATGCGGATATGGAAACCATAATAATTGAGAACCACAAACCAAACTCAATAACTCGAAATATCTTGATAATTTTGTTACTAGTAAATCTGTTGATGGACCTCACCTCCATAGTAATACTGATCCACTGTCTTCAACCAACCGACATCGTCGTGTGTATGTGGCACCAGATGGACATTGAGCTTCGTTGGATCCACTTGGTGGCAAGACTGGAGCAATAAAATTGTAATTTCATATATTTTGATTGGCATTATAATAGGCCGTTGTTCTGTTATAGAAAGTCCTTAACTGTTCACATTTAAGTGAAACTTCATTTATCGGAACTAATTGGGGATTGGCATCATTCGCATATGAAAAAATCCGGATGGTCGTGTGAGAAATGAAAATTACTCTATCTCTTATTATTAAAATGCATTTCTACAATCATTAAATGATTAAAAGAACAAAAGTTACAAATATTTAAACTGAGTGTATACACAGTGAAACATAAAAGGAACTGTTCTTATTACCATATCACATCACATCACACATCACATCATATGATGTCATGTCATATGTCATATCATATCATCATTTATCATATCATAATATATCATATCATATCATATCATATCATATCATATCATATCATATCATATCATATCATATCATATCATATCATATATCATTATGGGCGTGAATAGATTCTGGACCCTATCGTTCAGTGTTTTGAAAAAAAACTGTTTTCAGTTACTGAATAAATGATTTGTAAATTTTCTGAAAATCGATCCGGATAATTGGCGATCTGGATGAATGGTGTTAAAATAATTGGAGTTCTCCTGTATATAGAATCGGAGTAAGGAAGTTTAATGAGTAATTTAGTTCAAATTTGAATAAAATATTTGCTCGCTTCCTCTATGCGACGGTTTAAAAATAATTACGAATTTCACCTATTTTCAACTTCTTAAATTAATGGAGTGCTATCGATTTTTTTCCCACAAATACATACTTATTTAACTTTATGAACACTGGATCATACTACACTCAAACTCGCGAAATATTACCTAAACAAAACGGTCAAGCTATACACCCTCAGATAACCAGATATGAAAGAAAGTTTCATGATCGAAGGTCTCATAATTAATGGCTATCCGACATCCATCTCGTTTAACAGAGTAAAACGTAAGTAATGTCATTAATTTCAGCGGGGTTTCTTTCAGATATTTCAAATAAGAAAGTTTAATAAAAATGTTTCTCGTTTTTTATTTCCTTTTCCAGATAAAAATATGGCGTGTTTTGGTAAAGACATTTATTTAATTCCCAAAGTGCTCAGTCAATTTAAGAGAACACTGCGTTATGTTAATAAATTATTGAAAGAATTTTAGTTTTGTCATTTAAATTTGATATGAAGAAATGTAACATTGTAACAACAATAATCCCCTGAAATTGAGAACATTATTTATGATTCACTCTGTGAAAGTCTTATATTTGTTATCTCGATAGTATGTTCCGTAGATCTGAGGTTAAGAGCTGAAATTTTTTCGAAAATTTTCTAGGCTTGAAATTCATAGAAGTTGTCTTATTTCTTTTTGTTCTATATTGAGAATTGTGTTAAAAATATAAGAATATACTCATTTGCTCTTTCCTTCATTCAGTGTCTTTCTGTGCGCAATGGTATCTTAGCATTACCTCATTCAAAACTGTGTTTCCATCTTGAAGAAAGAAGGAACATAGAATTTCAACCTTCAAGTACTCAATAGTCACAGATTTCTTCTCAGATAGGTATCTGTGTTATTAGAGAGTCACTATTTTCCAGTTGGTTTTGTCATAAAAATGAACAAATGTCCTTACCTCCATGTACTATTGATGAGTAATCAATAGAAATTTAGTGATTATTAAATTTAGAATAAAATATCTGAATCAGGATAGGCTGTAAAGCTGTATAGGATAGAGATTTGTCTTGCTTTAGACTAAGTAAACACTACCCTCTTCCTGCTGGGAAGAGCGCTCTCCACCCCTAGCTAAAATATTAGTGAATGGACAGTACAGCCGATAGAAACTAAATATACGTCGTCACTACTGTCGGCTGAGGGACACGCGACTAGTTAATGTTTGTAGATAAAACGCACGGACCAAGGATGCCTAACTTGATACAGCTACTTTATCCGAACCTAGTGAGTACCGTTAAGCTATAGTATAAAGTTAAAAAAGCATCATCACAAGGAAACGTGTTAGTGTTATAAAGTATCTTACAAGCAAAACTCAGCTCGTAATCCTCGCGGCGCGCCTGCTATACCTCTCTTACCCCCTGCAGTAGGCGTGAGAGCATGCTGGGAACGGGAGCATACGTCATCTGCGAGAGACAGTCACGCCTGCTGGTTTTTGCGCACTGAGTTTTCCTTGTCGGATGCCTATAGGTATTCACGGCGTCCAAATTGCTAACGGGCGAGACTTTTATCTGGTACGAAAATGTGAAACGAAATAGGAATTGTCCAATGCGTTGTACTTACTTGATATCCACATGTAACATCTGCCCTGTCGTCCCGATATAGGGATCGTCTTGGATGTGCAAAGCAAGTAACAATTACTAGCAGTAAAGCTGCCGCAATTATCCACGTGTTGTGCGAGATAGATGCCATGTATTACAGAGTAGCCTACTCTCCAGTAATATGAGACGAATACCTTATCGCAGACAAATGGATTCTTTTATAGTAGACTGACTTGACCTTCGCTTTTGTTAACACGTGCACCATCATCAATGAGCCTGATAAGATTGAATTGTATAATAACATTCAGTTTATTCGTGACTACTTGCAGCCTGGAATTTATACTTTAGCTTTTAGCCCAGTAGCTATAAATAAATTCCTACAAGTTATAGGCTATACCAACTACCATTTTCTAAAAGTTTGAAGAGCAAACAAACTCTACTACTGATGTTCTAATCAGGGCTCGAAAGTTGATGAGATATCAAATTTTTCTGAGACTTCACAGACAATGCAGGTTGCAATACAAACGCGTTTCACTTCAACACGAACAAATATAGCCTACTTTTATTTTGCATTTTACGGTCCTTTACTGTCTACTGGTAATTTTTTAGGAAATGTTCTACTTTGTGTTGCATTTTTGTCCTTTTCTCCTTATGAACGGATTTTTTTTACGCTATAGTTGTACTCTATATTCGAGAACCTACTGCAGATTACTTACGCAATTCGATTGCGTCTTACAGCAATTTTCTTTATGGTTGCATCAGCCTTGACTCCTGATCACGTTTGTTACGTGCTTCCCCCATTCAGTGCAACAGAACAAATACTGCAGCCACAGTGCCCTCAGTCAGCACTGTCTCTCACAAGTGAAGACGTAAAAATAACGAAAATAAAACAAAGCAAAGTTTTTTTTTTTTTCTTTTTTTTTTGCGACAGTTAGTGACTGAATTTGATGACAATGTATTTTCCGTAGATGAAAGTATACAATTTTTTTATATTTTACCATTATAATCATGGTCATTTTTTAAATTTTAATGTCATATTTTCAGAAATGTAAGATCATTTTATAGGTCGTTTTATGTCATTTTTAGGTCATCAACTTCCGAGTCCTAGTCATAAGCAAAGGTTCTAGTTCTTGAAGTCTCAACTTTAAAGTCAATTTGATCCGCTATAATATATTGTGTATTTTTCTTCATGCAAATCACTAAGGCTTCTAAAATTCTGTAGCTGAGAAGCTGAACTTGTTCTGTATATTCACTATACCAAGCTTAAAAATGTTGTGCCTGAATTTTTTCTAAATCTCCAACTTCTAAAAGAAAAAAATATGCATGTGACATAAACAAATTGTCATTATCTCTAAAAAAACAATTGAATAATTAGTGCTCTTCCTAACATAACAATGGTGATGTATGAGGAGTGCAGGTTTGTTTCCGATCTTTGATAACGAATTTGAATGACGTCATGTGCGTCAGGAATCACACCGAGATGCGATAGCTGAATTGCGGCGATAGGTGACAGACCAGTAGTGAGTGATTTCATAATCAGAGTGCACGGTGTATCACAGTAGCAATACCCAAAAAAAAGAGCCTTTTTGGGAGGGGTACATAACAACTCTTTCCGATGTCAAGTACAGTTACGTGAAAATCATGGAGACTGCAAAGAACGTGGCTTCGTTATTTTCAAGAAAAGCATCTTGTGTGTACCTAATAAGACTGGCAAAGCTCGGATGGGATTAATTCCAGGGTGGAAAAAGGAAGCAAATCCACACCCCGTCACAAGTCGCTGCACTTCACGAGATGATACAAATTAATTCCATTCGATCTTTACCAATCTTATTATGTACACAGAAGATTTTGGAAATAACGAAACCTCGTTTATTGCAGGCTTCTTCTATTTTCACTTAACTGTACTAGGCATTGGAAAGAGTTGTTATGTACCCCTCCGTAAAAGGCTGGATTTTCTTGGGAATTTCTGCTGTGAGTCGCCGTGCACTCTGACTATGAGATCACTCACTACTGGTCTGTCACCTCGCGCCACAGTTCCTGTCGTGTGACTCCTGACGCATATGATGTCATTCAGACTCGTTAGCAGAGATCGGAAACAACCCTGTAGATTTTTTAACATTCCCCTCCCACACTTTTTCAATTGGATAACTGAAAAAATAACTGTATGATGAAATTCAAAATTTGGTAAATTTATTAGGTTTCTAAGATGCATATGTGTACCAAAAATTTAAGTTGTACCTTAAAAAATGTGGAATATTTCAGTTTCTGTATAGTTCTCCCTTAAGTTCCATATCCTGATACTAGTATTTTTTAAATTTCTTATAAATACGATGTTAAATATTTTAATTACGTATCTAAAGTCCTTCCCTGTTAATTGAGAATTATAATTGATTTTCAAATTATACGAAGGACTAAGACAGGGTGGAAAACTTGTATTGTAAATAGAGCACTCAGCATGAATATCTACGTACAACAGCAACTTTGGCGGGAGAAGTTAAGTTCTCTGAGAGTGGATGTTTCCCGTCCCTGGACTAGGAGAAATTTCTGTGATGCTGAAAAATGAAACACTTTCCTTCACCACAATACGTCTTCAGCATCACGGATACCACTGTTTTGTGTACGCCCTTTATCCTTCTCTTTACCTCTATATGTACAGCAATTTATACAGAATGAGTCAAACCTAAGTTACCGGCATTATTACCAAGCTTCGACGTTGCTTTATGACGGGCGGCGAGATGGGGTTTCCCGCTTACAAGCAAACATTTTGTTGGGGGGGGGAGATAAAAAAGTTAAATTTTTTCTTCCATCTTGTTAATAATGTCAAAAGAAGTGCTTACACAAATTTTGGCTACTCGACCGCAATTACGAGGACCGTAAAAAATTAAGTTCGCCAGGGGCCTTCAACAGAAATAAACCACAATTTCATTGGAAAAATTTATTGGAACAGATACAGCAGTTTTTGCGCTATTTTTCAACATATTTCCTACCGGAATTGAGGCATTTGTCATATCATGGGATCGACAGAGAGGTGCAGATGGCAGTCAAACGTTGGTTCCGATCTCAGGCGGCTGACTTCTACGACACAAGGATACAAAAATTGATCCCACGGTATGGCAAATGTCTCAGTTCCAGTGGGGGATATTTGACAAATAGCGCAACAATTGCTGTATCTGTTTCAATAAATATTTCCATGGAATTGTGCTTTTTTTCTCTAACGGCACCAGGGAAAATTACTTTCTGGACGGCCTCGTAATTGCGATGGAGTGGCCAAAATTTGTATAAACACTTATCTTGCTATTATTAACATGGCCGTAGAAAAAAATTAACTTTTTCATCTGTTCTCATCAGAATGTTTGCTGTTAGGTTTTTCTTCTGAGCCCAACATAGGAATCAACAATAATAGCAACACAACTGTTACGATTTCTTTGGTAGACACATTTCAATGAGGAAAATAAGTTTTTTTACTCTGTATCTCGCTGCGACTGATAATGGAGTTCTGACAACTCAGTAACGGAGATTGACAATGAAGAGTGTCCGCAGAATTTTGTTGCCGGCTTAGTATAAACGTTTAATAAGAAAAATCCACGAATCATGTCCTGCGTCGGGTACTGAAAAAATACATACTGTATTCGCTGTTATTCACTAGGCTTCCGCTCATTAATTCTTAAATCCAAATGCCTCCGGAATTTTCATACTATCGTATCCCAGACGGCTTCGTGTAGTCGAGAATTCTGGCCAGTAGCGTAAATAAAGGGATGAAGAGACTATTTAGGCTAGAGATGGTGGAGGAGGATTCAGTCAGTGGATTTAGTTGAAGAGTACAGAGAAAACGATTCTGAAGTAGATTTTATTCGAACCATCATATTTATAGACGGAAGAGGTCCTGGACTGTTTTTCTGAAGAATTAATGACTATAAAAATTATTAGTCATACCACTGACAAAGTTTTTGACTAATATCTGAAAATCATATAGAATAGGTGACTAAACTACCCAATTATCTCCTGGCTTAGTTGCCTCAATAGTAGGGACCGGATTTGTAGGTTTTTACCTATTTTTTCTTACTTCTAAACTAATAATTTCTTAGATAATTTTCCGAATCACGGTCTTAAGAGTCATATATTAAGGGTAAGAGAAATAAAGGGGATAAGTCCATTTTCAGAATTTTTTTATAATTAAAGACTGAAACATAAGCTTTCCAATACTCGTATCAGATTATAAATAAACAGATTTAGTCCATATGAAAATGAAAGAAAAGAAATGAGCCAAGCGGAATAAAGGTGATCAGTCCAACAGAAAAGTTCAAATAATGGGATCAGTCCACAATCACGTGTAGAATCTTAATTCTTAAAGACAATCTGACGCTGCTTGAGAGACTGACTCAACAAGCAAGGAAGCATACGCGCACTTACGTTTAACGGTAAAATAAATAAATACAAGTGTAGTTCGGAATTCAATTGTTTGCACCTTGTAATAACGTAGAAACTTTGCAGCTTATAGAAAATACTTATGATATTATCGGATAACATCCCCTTTAACGGCATCTCTTATGAATGATAGAAAATTCTTCCTTAAATTCACTATTATATGGTTGCAAAATATGTTTCTGGCCTCATTTTCTTAAATTATAAGGTTAAGCATATAATATATGTATTTAATGCTGCCAGAAAGTCGAAGAAAAAGGAGCATTTTTTGAGGACCTCTGGAAAGAGAACTAAGTAAGAGATTAGTGAAGTGCTTTGTTTGTGGATTATGGAGCAGAAGCGTGGTACATTGTGACGAAGTGGAGAGAAACAACTGGAAGCATTTGAAGTGTGTATATGGAGTAAAATTCAGTGTGTGAAATTGATAAAGTAAAAAATAAAGCTGTGCTAGAAAGTGTGAGAAAGGAAAGAATAATGTTTAAACTGATCAGGGAGAGAAAAATAAATTGGCTGGAACACCGGTTCTCTGGATGCCCTGGAAGGAATGGTGAACGGGAGAAAAGCTCGGGGCAAAAGAAGAAGTCAGATGATAGGCAACATTATGATATGGATTGTATGCAGAGACTAAGATGAAAGCGGAAAAAATGGAAGATTGGAGAATGTTATGTTTGCAGTGAAAGACCTGTTTTCGGGAAGGATACTACAACTTTACTTAGCTCAATATACTAACGAAGGGAGTAAAGGTTATATCAGGGTTTTATATAGTAATGTTTACATTTAGTAGTGTAATATTGAAGTATGTGTCATTCCATATTTCCTTCACAATATTACCTGTATAATATACACTAGAGATGCCCTCGGAGTAGATTGTTAATCTGTTTCAGTCACGTTGCATAGTAAACCAGGACACCCACAATCACAACAGCTATGGTCAATTAACAGCCATCAATGCACTTCAACTTCAGCGACCCTGTGGCTATGTTTACTAACTGTGTCCTATAGCCTATAGCTATCGACAATGGTGACCCTATCGCCAGGAACCTCAAAGCACAAATTAAATGTTGCTCTGTTGCAGCATATGCGTTCTGTTCTACAAGATGGAAAACAGTGTGAGGCTTTGTGTCTATTTGGGAATTTTGAATAAGAGTAATTATCGAAAGTAATGTATAATTTCTTGTACACTATGGAGAGCTTTCACTGAAACTCTCTGCATGTATCTAAGAGCTCTTTCTGTGCTGGTTAATAATAATGAGAGAGAAAAATAATTTACGTGGCTTGTCATTTCAAAGATTGGCAAAACAAAAAGTGTTGAAACTAAAAAAAAAAATAATAATTTATTGGCTGTCTTTTCGACAAAACATGGAGGTATGTTCTAAGTCTGTAAATGTAATTAAGATGTACATCAGTCCTAGAGGAAATAAGAGTACATTATTAATTTACTTACCGGTAATGGCTTTAAAATATTGGTAATATGATCCTTGAGGGTGTATTAAACGATTTATATAATTGAATAGTGAAAATGGAATTTTGAATGCAATGGATACTTTTTTTTTACAAAATAATATTAATATTTTTCACAGACTTAACATAATTACAGTACTATTATTTAGTTTTGACAGTCGCCGGAGATGTGCGCCTGGGTCAGGCGAGTCCATTTAGTTACGCCAAGGGGTATTTGGGCTAGTCATTCGCTTGCCTTAGGAGCGATCGGATGTCATGCGTGTGGTAGAGCGGTATGTTTCTAGTACATCGCGTCGCTGAGCTGTCAGGACTAAATAATCGGTCTGTACAAATTAACACAGAATGAAATTTGGTATTTGGAAAATTGGACAAAGTAAAATTGAAGCGGTGAGATCAATAACCATTGAAGTCCATTTACACAAGTTTCGAGAAAAATGCAAAAAAGAAAAAAAAACTCTTTTTATTTCTTACGTAATTATTATTTTCTGTACGTAATATTTCTGGTTGTTTTAGAGATCAATATAATGTAGTATTCAAACTTTTAAAGTCGCAATACTCGTAGAAATATCCAAAATTTAATTTCAAATTTGTAAATAAATGAATGGCCAAAAGTGTACTTGAATGGTTATTGATCTCACCGCTTCAATTATTGATTTATCTTAAAGCGTTTATAAGACGTTACATTATGCGAGTATTAAAAGAATCAAATAATTTTTGTATATTTTGATCAACTACTTCTAACTGATACAAATCTATAATTTTAATACAAAATAACACATGTTTAAGCTACTCGTGTAACGTGATACTTAAGTGAACTCTTTTGCACAATCGGAAGCCGATATTTCCTTTGTTGCAAAGAATGAACTTTTAAATCAGACAAAGATATTAACATAGAAGATGTTCATCAATTCAGAAATGTTATCAGAATGCCTTCTGTTCAAGTAGATCTTTTAGTTTGTGCAAAATTTGCACAAAGTTTCAAGATGTAATTTCCTTTACATATCCATTGAGTGCAGTTAAAGGGTAGTCAGTTGGCTATTTTGTAGGCATATTGCAATTACCACACGTAGGCCTATATAAAATAATACTCCTCAGTTATCTACCTTATATCATTCCAATCATATATGATCTCTGTTACTGATAAAGACTACGTGCAAAAATGCAGTTACTTCTCGCCCACCTAAAATTGCAAAGCTGAAAAAACTCTGCAGTAAATTGTGCCATTTGCAAAGGCTATTGTTGCTTATGGATGCGTGACTTTGTCTCTTAACTGCAACTTATGAGAAAGCTATCATGATTTCCGAATGAAGAATTTTTAGAGGAGTTTTTCCTGTTCACAGTCGACACTTCCACGAAAGCAAACTTTAATCATGATTTTACTTCGAACTTGGAGTCAGGCCACAAAGGGAAAAAAACATCAGAGGAGAAGGTTCGATCCGGTTTTGTGGATTGAACTTCGGCGTAGCTCAATGGTGAGAGCACTTATTACGTAGAACCAAGGACCCATGTTCGATCCACGGCGCTGGAGCGAAATTTTCTCCTCTAATATTAATAATTACTTATAAATTTGATCAAGCTTATTCATTTTATATTTGTATTTTTTATTATTTATTTCCAATTTATTCAGAATTTTGTTTTGTTTTTACTACAATCACAAATAAACTACCCTCTACATAGGTTAAACCGTTTTTCAACGTTGATAACATATGTCTTGATCTCCATTGGGTGTAATCTGTCTTTCCCTTCATGCTTTTTATGATCCTGTGATTCGCAACGATTATACTGCCACTTCAGTTTCTTCACTTCTTCGCTCCACTGGTTGGCCGCAAGAGTCGTTTCGTGAGAAGATAAGACTGTAAATTCCGTGAAGATGTTCTGAAAATAGTTTTGACACAATTAGATACAGTAATTAAGTGACGTGGTTGTAAACAATGATATTAAACTGGTTCAGTAGCATGAATTAATCGAGTGATAGATAGAAAGGAACAACAAGATAAGATTTAAAAACATGAGCTTCATTTATCCTACAGATCTCGGATTATATCGTTAGTGGCCGTTAAATTTCAAATGGCTTATCTTACAACGTGGGCGTCAGCCATTGAAAAGCATTACAACTGTCTTCCCATCCCCTCACCTCCCCCCCCCCGCAAATGTGACGTTGCACAGAGGCGAGATAAAATCAGAGATATGTACTATTATTAAATGTTTAAAAATGATTTAATCTAAGATAAATAAATAAACAAATTCCAGAAGATGTAGTGCCACTTGAATATGGAATCACTAATTGTATTTGTGTGATGTTCATGTATGTGTTTATGTATGTATATTTATTTGTACACATTTGTATGTGTGTATATTTTACATACTGATGTCCGAAACGTTTTAATCCAAACTTTCGGAAAAAAACAGAGAGGAACGAATGGAATAATTCTAGAAGCTTATGTGCTATAAGTTGTTAAAATTCGATTTTGTATGAGTCTTATAGTTCCAAAACCTGACTTGTCCACTTTTTCAGTATGAGTAACGGACACGTTATTTGTGCAATAGGCTAGGTCTTTACTTACGAGTTGAAACTGACAAGCAAACGTTCTGGTGAGGGCAGATAAATAAGTTATATTTTTTTTCTTTCATCATGTTAATAATGCCAAAAGAAGTGCTTATGCAAATTTCAACCACTCGACCGCAATTACGAGGGCCGTAAAAAAATAAGTTCACCAGGGGTCGTTAATAGAAAGAAAACACAATTTATTTGGAACAACATTATTGGAACAGTTACAGCAATTTTTGAGCTATTTTTCAACATATTCCCCACCGGAACTGAGATATCTGTCATATCATGGGATCGACAGAGATATGTAGACTATCAAACGCTGGTTCCGATCCCAGGCGGCTGACTTCTACGACACAAGGATACAAAAATTGATCTCATGGTATGACAAATGTGTCATTTCCAATGGGAGATATGTTGACAAATAGCGCAACAATTGTTGTATCTGTTTCAATAAATCTTTCCATGCAATTGTGCTTTTTTCTGTAAACGGCCCAGGGAAAATCACTTTCTGAACGACCTCGTAATTGCGGTTGAGTGGCCAACATTTGTATGAGCACTTCTTTCGACCTTATTAACATGGTGGAAGAAAAAATGTAACTTTTTTTATCTGCCCCCATCAGAATGTTTGCTTGTGAGTTTCATATTGGGATTAAAGCAAAGACGGCTTTAGGGGTAGTGCCCTCGTGCCATGGCACTGCATAAATAAAATGTAATTAAATCTTATTTTTAACTTACATTCAGAGCGCTATAAGATCACAAATATTATAAAAAAATATGGAGTTATCATGGCGTGAATCCAGCAGAACATCGATTTGAAATACCGCGCCGCGCCGTGTCAGAGTAACAATGCCGTTCGCCCACTCATGCGCTTCTGTATGGCTGTATACTGTACATATCTTTCTCATTCGACCCATTGCCAACTACCTCTGTACGGGTATGCGCAGAAGTGTTTTGTAATCCATTCGGTGGAGTTTCACGGTGGTGCAAAGAGCAGTGGGAAAGGTCTTATCCGTGCCATTCAGTTGACAACTCGATTCGAGTTGGCAGCACTAAATAAAGAATAATTTGTTCCATGCAAGGGCTGACTTTCGTCCCGGCAAATATGTTATTGAAAAGAGCTCGAGCTTAGGGAAAACAACATGTAATTGTGCTGTCTTGATGAGAAGCAATAAATTATGAATAAAATAAATACTTCATTATAAAATACACTTTCTTCATCATATGAAGATAAACAGAAAGTAAATACATATGTAAAGATTAACTCTATATTTGAACATAAATATGTAAATAAAAGTTGCTAAAATTTTTACGCAAAAAACAAATATTTTTGTTGATGTTATATTAAAAATTCTTTCTTCTGTTTTCCTCGTGTTCTTTTTGACTGCATCCAGCATTAGTCTAAGAAAGGTATGATGGATATAGTTCACTTGTGGTAGCAAGATCCCAATTTTAGGCAAAAAGGCATTCAACTCTTTGTTGAAAATTACAGGTTAAAAGAATTCAAGTATAGAACAGTTTAGAAAATTTCAAAGTTCCGTGAATTTATTATATTAATTTATTACTAGGTCTATTATTATTATTATTATTATTATTATTATTATTATTATTATTATTATTATTATTATTATTTTATTATTTTTATTATTATTATTATTTTTATTATTATTATTTATATAAAATTTCACGATATAAAACAATACATTATCGTTACTTTCCGTTTTTTGACTTGAATGTTCTGGCACTAGTCAGTCAGAGTAACTTCAGCCGCCACTGGATTAAAGTAAGGTTACTAAACATTCTCGTTGCAACAGCGCTTGGCTTCTTGTTAAATGTCGTGTGCCGATATATTTCACTGGCTGCAACCTGTAAAGATACTACTCTTTCCCACCGGCTAAAACATTAGTTAACTAACAATAATATTCTACCAGCAGGTCCACACCTGTAGAGTAACGGTCAGCGCGTCTGGCCGCGAAACCAGGTGGCCCGGGTTCGAATCCCGGCCGGGGCAAGTTATCTGGTTGAGGTTTTTCCGGGGTTTTCCCTCAGCCCAATATGAGCAAATCCTGGGTAACTTTCGGTGTTGGACCCCGGACTCATTTCACCGGCATTATCACCTTCATATCATTCAGACGTCGTAAAATAACCCTCTACCAGCAGCATCAGACAGATTAGTTGAAAACTTGAGATGAAGGTACAGATAACAAAGAGAGAATCAGGTAGATCTCATTCCTCTGTTATACATACAGTATGACAGCAATCGAATTTTGGTTTTTGTCCCCGAACAAAATTCGTTCCCGGAATGTCCCCGAATTTAATAATTTTTGTCCCCAGTTATCTTCGAATTTTAAGTGTTAAATATTATAATTTTATTAAAATGCTATTGAATACCTGACACCAACATATCTGTGGGATGTATATTGCTAAGATGTCTTCCACAACTATAAAAATTTGAAGAGACAGTCGATTATTTTTCTTTCAGTGTAGATGAACTTAACCTGGATAAAATAACTTATATTATAAAATTTCTTGCTTGAAGAAATAATATGTGACTTGAGAGAAAATAGCAAAGTTGAATGAAGAAAATGCTGATCTTTGCTCAAAATGGAATGAATTTTTTTTAAATCTTCTCTGAGAAAATGATTTTCTATGTACAACTTCAGAGTTAATTTAAATATCTCCATGTCTTCCTAGAAGTAGGCCTAATGCTTGTGTGTAAATAGAATGAGTATTTTTAACTCTTTGAGTACCGGTATGTAAAAACAATACAAGTGAATGACAAAGTAACAGACATATTAAAAGTATTTTCTTCATATATATTTGTATTTTTCCTCGAAAATTGTGAAAAAAATCTGGTACCCTTAGATTAAAGTTGAAATCAGTTGTTATCATGTGGCGTCCTTGGGAGTCTGTGTCTTGACCTATTAATAGTGATGATGAAAATGAACTTTGTGTGTCACCAATTGGACGTGGTAAACCCAAGCATACACATTCAGTTAAAATCATTAAACGTGCGACTGTTGAAATAGAATTCAATTCAAACACAAACTTACTAGGCACTTGATCAGTAACTCACAAGGGAACCTTCTATCGTGGTTAATTGAAAATGCGGTAATGCCGTATATTTTTAGAAAGAGGAGGCAAAAGTAAGTCAGCAGGTGAAATTTTTCCGCCTGAGCTCCATAGGGATAAAAGTTATGGGACTGCAAGTTTAACATGACAGTCTGTGGAAAGTAACTCAATGTGCACACTTAAAGGTTAAAATGAAGTTGTTTTTGAAGTCTGCATTGCAAACGAGGTATTCAGCTGTTGTGCATCTGAATTGCAAACATTATGGACATTGATCTTCATGCAATGAAGGAATTCTGGGCGAAAATACTTGCAAAAGCATATCCCTCATATCTGCCTTCCGCATATTCTCTGAATCAGAAGCATACGATTTGATATTAATATATGAGTCAGCAGGTTTATTTTTAGGGAACATTTTCTGTGATTCGGCTGATAGAAGATACAGTGGGGAGGAGATTTGTCCGTCCATGGATAGTGTTTAGGATCTGGCTAGGAGTGAAGCCACGATCAAAGAACAACTGCTTCTTCTTGGACACGAAGCTATCTGATTTCTGCTGATTTCTGCTTCACCTCTGCCTCTTTGATGCGAAGTTCCTACTCACTTTATGCGTCACAGAACGTGAAACAGTACGATTCCGCTGCTTGAATGTCCATACACACGAGTCAGAAGCTCTGAAGTTAGACGGTCGTCAGGATCAATTTGAGCCTTCACCTGTATGCCCCAAAGCCTGATAGTTCTGTCATGAATGACAGCATTCGTACTTGACATTTCTTTGAAATGCTGCAGAACCATGGCATTAATGTCAGCCATTCCAGGTTTCTTCTTCACTTTTGTATCGTAATCGTAAAGCATCTTCTGTGTGATGAGAGGGAATCGAAGGATCGTCTCTTTCCTCTGACTGTATCGTTCGTATAGTCGAGCGATTTCTGCTTGTAATCGTCGTCGACTACTTTGTGGTTCTTTTAGGAGAGGGACGTAAGAAGACGTGCTGATTTCCGACGACGCGACGTCTCCGTCTCTTCAGCGTCCTCCGCTTTCTGGCCGTCTTTTTGGCGTCTCGTCGTTGGTTCATCTTCTATGTCACCATAATCTTGCTGCCCATCTTCCACGTCCAAATCTGGTGTCTCATCAATAAGAGCAACGTGTACGTTTCTAGGGGCCCCTGTTCGTCCTTTAACTCATCCTTCAACTGATGAAACAACCGGATGAATATGACTGACGGTTTAGCGTCACTGGTGCCAAACTCGCGCACCAGCAGCTGCACCACAACTTTGGGATCCATCCTGTATATGGCACAAATGAAACATAAGAGTAACTATAACACCAGAATTAGATCGAGAAAGACTTACCTTTCCGTAATAAAAATAGGTGGCCGCCTCTTAGCGTTAATACGCAATATTATTTAAAACACACAACAGATGCAATCTCGTTTGCAATGCAGTAACTTAAAAAACAACTTCATTTTAACCTTTAAGTGTGCACATTGAGTCACTTCCCACAGGCTGTCATGTTAAATTGAAGTCCCATAACTTTTATCCCTATGGAGCTCAGGCGGAAAAATTTTACCTGCTGACTTACTTTTGCCTCCTCTTTCCAAAAATATACGGCAATTCCGCCTTTTCAATTCACCATGATAGAAGGTTCCCTTGTCAGACTCGTTCAGACATGACTTCTTGTAAATAGTTCTCTTATTCTACCACAAAATATTTCAATATCTGGTAATTTCATCAACCTTTCTTTGTTCATAACTTCTACAATAAATTCTCTAGTCTTTATTAATCAGTTAACCTTGAGTATTTTGATTTTTATTGCATTTGTTAATTAATATGAATTGTAATTACAGTTGCAATTGTATACTTAACGTTGTAATAGTAATCCCCTGCTAGAGAGAAGAGAAGGCCTGATGGCCTTATCTCTACTAGGTTAAATAAATATACTGTACTGTACTAAGATGTCCATGGTTGAAAATTGTACGTTTCTTCATAACGTGGACGCTACAGATTCAGATTTCTTACAATAAATTGTTTCACCTTTTTCTTACATGTTCACTTACCTTGTATGAAATATCAACTGTTTCACCTTTTTCTTACATGTTCACTTACCTTGTATGAAATATCAACAGGCTTGGATAGTATTGCGTCCTCATTCTTCTCCATGATGTGTTCCAGTCTCAGCAACAAAGCTTTATTTCTCCATGGTTCCAGAGTCAGAATTTTTACATTTGGAGGCAGACTAGTCTTCAACCCAGAAAACTAGAACAAATCATGACAGTTACTCATTCAAAACTAGAACAAAACATGACGGTTACTGATTCAGGAAGTGTAATGTCTTCATGTCTATGTCCATCGCATTATGCAAAATTACTACCACAAACTGAATAATAGTGTTATGCCCTAGGGCTTAAGAACGCCCTGTAGCACGATTTCCTGTGGGGTATTAAATTTTAAACAGTCCAGGAACAGTGTCAGCAGAATACACCGCCTTAAGCAGACACCCAATGCAATCCCGGCTTGTGAAGTAGATAAATCCTTAGCCAGCGTTATAGAATTATGTCGCTCGTGCGGTAAATCACTGGCTACGATGAAAGCATTGGTCCAGTGGAACAAAACATGTATTTTAATTGGTTAAATTAAATCATGCATTGTTCGAACTCTTTTCTTACTCGTAGTCTTATTAAAGCGACTTATCACTGTATTGCACTGAATCCAATTAATTGTAACATGTTTGATTAAGACGACATCTTTAAGCACGTGTAATCAAAGGGGGATTAAAGCCCATCTCACCAGCATTTGCTCGTATTGGGTTAAGGGAATACCCCGGAAAAAACATCAACCAGATAACTTGCCCCGACAGGGATTCAAACCTGAACTACCAGGTTTCACGGCCATACGCACTAACTCTTACTCCACAGATGTGAACTTAATGAGTGAATGAATGAATGAATGAATGAATGAATGAATGAATGAATGAATGAATGAATGAATGAATGAATGAATGAATGAATGGGGAGAGAGGAGGAAATATCAATTGAAAGGTACACGATGATAATCGTGTCCTTGCAACGATTCTTGGAACTCCTGGATGGCTCAGTATTATCTGTGTTTCATGATCCAGAGCCGTCCACCATAGAAAGACTCGGAAATTCGTTAAACCGAACATTGGACCATACCGCGAGACGGAAGAGCTTCGCATATTGTCTATAGCGCCAGCCGTTCAGTAGCAATATATAATCTCTATGTTTCGTAATCGTTTGTGCAAAACTCTAGATTGTCCCTTCATAAACTACAGCCATTGTAAATATAATATGTCTAGAGATGTTTAACTTTCGGGAAATATGTCTGTACCTCCATCTTGTAGTTCTGTTGCCAGTTTCGGAAGCTTGAACCTCCTGGCGAAAAGAAGAGCCAGGGACCTAGCAGCGTTCTCTGTGCGAGTTCTCTCTCTCGGGCAGCGAAAGTGGTATTGTTCTCTGTGGAGCCCACCAGAACGTAGTGACGCCCTCTAGCCAACAAAGGCTTTCCATAAGCCTCCTCGTCAAGGCCTTCTCCAAGGCCCAAGCCATCGTCAGAGTAAGATCTCCGGTGGAGCTGTGGAGTGAAATAGCAATCAAATGTTGTTAGCAAATTTAAAACAAATTGTGGATTTTCCTCTAATAGATAGCCGTATTCTATTTCGTAATGCATGTAATATGGATCGTTCAATAAGTGATGCATCACATTTTGTTCTTATTCCAAAACTGTTATATTGAAATTACAGAAATATACCACGTTATTCCCCAAGTAACTCGCAACAAATAAGTTACCCATTTCTCACATAGTTTCCATTGAAAGCCATGGCCTTACTAGTCCTCCTTTCAGCAACATCTTTACTTCGGCTACGACCTCCTCGTTACTGTTGTATCGCTTGCTGTGGATTACATATTTCTGACGACCAAACATGTCACATGTCGGAAGTTCCGGACTGTAGGGTGATGCGAAAGGACAGTTTTTCTGAGTTTTGGGATCTCTTGACGGGTGTGTAAGATTCGGGGGCAGGCGATTGCGGTCCGCAGTCAGTTTTGTACGTCATTTACGTTCCTATATTTTTTGGGTCATACATCAGTTGCGTCCTTTCCTATTTTACGAACTTAGGACTGGCTGTAACATCACCAATTTAAACATTACAGGTAGGTTAAAAATGTTGTTTGTTGAATCTTCACCATACAATGTTGGTAGTGTCATTTTTCACCATAAAATGTATTAAAATTCATGATTTACATTTTCACCATAAAATTACAATCGTATTGGTTGAAACCTAAATGAGAGATTCCGGATGAAATCCAATCTTGTTATATGGCCTTGCTGCAAATCAATAATGATTTTACGAACAAAAGCTTTTTTCTCCCTCCTTGCCTGGCAGAGTTCTATTAGCAGGCCTACGTAGTTTTAAGTATATTTCGCTTTTTTATTTCTTTTCAAAACCTCTATAAAACGGTAAAAGTTTGGGTGAGCAGTATAAAATAGACTGTTAAGTTTTGAATGAAATGACTCGCAGCCATTAGTCGTTCTCATTGTTGTTGCTGCAAATTCTGCTCCTATTGTTGATTAACACTTGGTCTGATTTTTGTGGTTGTATTCTTGATTGCTTTGAAAGATTTCATGCAGCATGTCCAACGCGAAGTATTGTTCTGTAAATCCTTGTGATGTCTAAATTTGAATCCATCGATCACAAATAAAGGTCTCGCTTGTAATTAACTCCATGGCTCGTGTAAAACTCTTACGTATTTCCAATTTAACCTTTACATTGCACATGACGTAGTAGAATGCGTTCTATACAGTGCTTGGTTTTATCTTGCAGAACGCGTGCTTGGTTTAGTCTTGTCTTGTCGCAGAGCGCGTCTTTGGACTATATTAGTTTTAAAAAGTTAACATAACATCCTAAACCGGCATGTAGCTGTGGACGTATATATTTAAAAAAACCTCGGACGCAACTGACGTATTAATTTTTCGTCAACATGTTTATGGGGACGCAACTGACACTTCCCAGTAAGATTGTGATTTTGACATTGAAGTGCCTAATTTTAGTGACGTAAACAAGTATGGTTAGTTGAAACAAAGATAAGAGCTATTATGTTTAGGAATAATTTTTCTTTAAGTAGGCCTACCAATATATCTGTTTAACTCCAAATATCAACTTGATATTTGTAAACAGTTTGTAAGAAAACCTTTTGTAAAAGTGACCTTTTTTGATTTCATTATTAGATCCACTGCAAACAGAAAACACTAACCTTTTGTATTCAAATTAATCATAATAAAATAATATATATCAAAACCATTTCGGAAAAACCCCTGGTTGTATCTACAAGCAGTGTGAGTTTGAAAGCAATGTAGTTTCAGAATAGCCCCAACTACGAATCTTTCCTGAAAGGTGCATTTTATTTCATTTTTCAAATAAGCCACAAAATATTACTTCTGCAGTAACTTTGGTCCTCACCATGAGTTCTATTGTCCCATTTGTTTCGCTCGTCCCTCCTTCGGCCCTGTCGTTCAGCACGGCCAGTTCCAGTTTACTAGTCTCGTCCCTGATCAGGATCCTGGACGTGACAGGGTAGTAGTTTCTTGCGATGAAATCTGCGCCGTGGTTCAGTTCGCGCTGCAGAAGTTCACGTCCGTTTGAATCCGTGTAGAAGACGCCGCGGTTCTGGAGGTCTGTTGAGTAGAGGCTGACCACATCTTTACTACAAGAATTGGAAAAAAGAGTGAATTCCTTTTCATGGAGATAGAAGCTCTAGTTTCGTGATCATCTATAGCTATAGCGAATAAGGAATATGTAATGAAAATATGTGTAAAGAGGTGTATTAGATAATTTAACATACTTCCATGGGATTGGTCCTATTAGCCACTCAAATTCCACGTGACTTTCTCCGTGGTAAATTCTCACCACTTGGCTTGCCCAATTACTAAACGTCTGGTGAATTTCATCCACAATGGAACCTGTAATCATTTTAGTAATACATATGACTTTAAATAAAATTGATGGTGATGATTATGATAATAATAATAATAATAATAATAATAATAATAATAATAATAGTAATAATAATAAATATGTTTAATTATATTGTAACGTTATCAATTTTTATTATATTACATATTTTCCATACCAATATTTTAACATATCACTAATTCAATTCAAAGAGAATTATTAGAATTGAGTGTTATTACGAGTACATTTCAGTAAGGTATAATATGCACTGACCTCTTTTAATAATTATTAATAAATTGTATTCTGAAAATTACGTTGTTATATATATAGAAAAAGTATATGATTATTTCTCTTGACGAGAATATTGCACGAAAGGGAAATATAAAAATTGGAAATTTACCTTTTGAAGCGGTGGAAAATTTCAAATACCTGGGAGCAACAGTAACAAATATAAATGATACCCGGGAGGAAATAAAACACAGAATAAATATGGGAAATGCCTGTTATTATTCAGTTGAGAAGCTTTTATCATCCAGTCTGTTGTCAAAAAATTTGAAAGTTAGAATTTATAAAATAGTTATATTACCGGTTGTTCTATATGGTTGTGAAACTTGGACTCTCACTTTGAGAGAGGAACATAGGTTAAGGGTGTTTGAGAATAAGGTGCTTAGAAAAATATTTGGGGCTAAGAGGGATGAAGTTACAGGAGAATGGAGAAAGTTACACAATACAAAACTGCACGCATTGTATTCTTCACCTGACATAATTAGGAACATTAAATCTAGACGTTTGAGATGGGCATGGCATGTAGGACGTATGGGCGAATCCAGAAATGCATATAGAGTGTTATTTGGGAGGCCGGAGGGAAAAAGACCTTTGGGGAGGCCGAGACGTAGATGGGAAGATAATGTTAAAATGGACTTGAGGGAGGTGGGATATGATGATAGAGACTGGATTAATGTTGCTCAAGATAGAGACCAATGGCGAGCTTATGTGAGGGCGGCAATGAACCTCTGCGTTCCTTAAAAGCCAGTAAGTATATACACACACAGGTAGCGCTGGCCTTTTTATGCCCAAGGCTGCGTGTTCAATCTCGGGCCAGGTCGATGGCATTTAAGTGTGCTTAATTGCGATAGGCTCATGCCAGTAGATTTACTGGCATGTAAAAGAACTCCTGCGGGACAAAATTCCGGCACACCGGCGACGTTGATATAACCTCTGCAGTTGCGAGTATCGTTAAATAAAGCATAACATTATATATACACAGGATGGAAGGGAACCTATTACATTAAATTCATAGAGGTAATAGATAAAATCAGTGGGAAGAAGTTTTTTCAAAGAAGTTTTTTCATATGTCCAATAGTTTTGATAGCACGAAACGCAACGCGTTGCAACTCTGTACGCTCCTTGAAGTCATTGCTCCCCAGTGCGGGTGTGTAATCATCCACTCCGCAAGACTTGCGAGAGGAGAATGTGAACAAAAACGTCTCAAGAAGTGATACAGCGTTGCAACGCGGTGTTTTTCGTACTATCAAAACAATTGGCCGTATCAAAAAACTTATTTCACAAAACTTTTTCGCATTGATTTCATCTATTACCTCTGTGAATTAATGTAATAGGTTCCCTTCCACCCTGTATATATACTATTGTTTATAAAATACATTTCTTTCTCATTTAAAACTTGTTGGAGAAAATGTGTAATGTTTGCGAGCACACTGTTTAAATGACATGTTGTATTACATTATGTTTTATGTCGTGTCGTGTCGTGTCGTGTGTTGTGTTGTGTTGTGTTACATTACGTTACATTATATTGAACATTCATTTGCAAAACGAAAAGTTACGTTTGTTCGGATCAAATTTCTGGACATTTAAAGGACAAAATTGAAATTCTTTCAATCATTTGTTATCATAGTACACTGCTCTTTTAAATAGCTGAGCATATTGGATATTCAATTAATGACTTTCCTAAAATATACCATGAAATGTTTCGTATAAAATAACATTTATCTGGAAAAGGAAGCAGAAATGAGCAAAATTGTATTAAACTTTTTTGTTTGAAATATATCAAAGAATAACTCCCTGAAATTAATTACATTACTTACTCTTGATTTTTTATATTAAGGACATCATATCGGCAAAAATAACTGTAAATGAGAAGTATCCAGACTACTGGAATCCTCTTACTCATTTGGATTTTAAATCTTTTTGGTGCCACCACGTTTAACGTCCATGCAACTAAAAAGACTAATGATATAGGCCTACTCTGCAATAATGTATGAATCACAATCTGTTCTTTCTTACCTTTGTAAATTGTTACGTTTGCTGTCTCTGATATCTTGAATCCCTCAATGGGATGGAACAAATAGGCACCACACGAACTTTCGTAGTTCCAAAAATTCTGCGTCAGTGAAATTTCTTTACCAGTAACAATTACTGCCTTCACCAGACCAGTTTTCTCGTCAATTAACACCTTAGTTCCCTGTCGAAAAAAAATTAATATATTATATAAATATGTTTCGCATCTCTATCGAGGTTTATATTAGCCCTTTATTTAAGGTCGTCCGATGCTCAGATCCTGTTATCCGAATTGCAGGAACAGTTGTATATATAATAAATATTATGCTGAAATCTTAAAACTTATAAAATATGTAGGTATAAAACTCGGGTACGATTTCTGACAGGGGACAATGCATGAAAACAAAACTACTTCTTGATGATAAACTTTTCATTTTTTTGGGTTATTTTAAGACGCTGTATCAACATCTAGGTTATTTAGCGTCTGAATGAAATGAAGGTGATAATGCCGGTGAAATGAGTCCGGGGTCCAGCACCGAAAGTTACCCAGCATTTGCTCGTATTGGGTTGAGGGAAAACCCCGGAAAAAACCTCAACCAGGTTACTTTTCCCGACCGGGATTCGAACCCGGACCACCTGGTTTCGCGGACAGACGCGCTGACCGTTACTCCACAGGTGTGGACATGATAAACTAATAGAACCAATTATATTTAGAGGTGGGTCGATAAAATTCAGTGTTCATTTTCAGTGTTCATTTGATAACTTTATTATAGTTTTCTCCATCCTTTCGGCCAGTTCCATATTCGAAGTAAACAACAGTAATTTAATCATAAGTATTGCAATTGTTTGTTGCTTCAGTTCCTCTACGCTTAACCTACTAAAGTCTAAAGAGGATTTATATTATGCTCCTCGAACATTAGTTGGCTTTAACTCTTTAACAATTCGATCAATTTTCAATGAGTAAAGGTTTTATCAGATCATTTTCCAGCATTTTATCATAATATTGTTCAAAGGCAAAACAAAGAATGGATATAGTAATATGTTTTTAAATTAGGAAAACGGGCACAACACTGCTTGCATCTTCTAGTCGCGTAAACATCCGAGCACGTCGTATCGCCTGAGCACACCCTATCCAATCCACCCTATGATAGTGCACCGTAGACAACATGTCACTCGGCCGCGGGACAGAGGTTGCCTTGGTGCAGAGACCAGCTCAGCTGGAAACTAACTTTTGCATCGTTCTTCTTGTATGCATTGTATACTTGTGTAAAAAGTACCGTCAGGAGTTAATATATAACATATATTTATAATTATCTATATTTTATAATAAATATTGTGGTGAAATATTAAAACTTACAATTTTATTGTGTGTATGAAAACTCATGTATGGTCTTTAATGGAGAACATTGCATCAGAGTAAAATTATTTCTTGAAGATATACCAATTGAACCGGCTATGATTAGAGATGTGTGGGTACTACATTTTACTCGATACTATAATTTAAAGAATTATTGTGTTTGATAATTATTTTATTAAAATTGTCTCCATTCTTTCGATTACACCCATATTCGGAGTAACAAACCATTGTAGTTGCAATTTATTGTTTGGGGGTACGTGTCCCCTATGCTTAATAACACTTTACCAATCTATGTAAAGTGCGTAATTGGTAACGTATTATTATTTTAAGAAGCAGGTTAGATTGGCTTTTAGGAGAAGAGAAGGGAACCGCGGGCAGAGGAATTTGCCCGTGGCGTGCGCTTGCCCGTACAGGCTTCAATTTTCATCATTGGCTATGAGAAAGATCTGAATGACAATTGGATGAAAATACAGACAATCCCGAGACTCCATTCAAAACATTATTTTCGTGGGGAAAGTGAAGTAAATGTCATTAATTCACGTACCAGTGCTTCAATAAAGAAAAAATATATCATCTGTTCCAAAAAAGTATAGCACAGAAATGAATCTTACATGATGGTATTGACATTGTGTTAATGCTCGGAATCCAACTACTGTGCTCCAACCACGAGAAAGTCTCTGCGGGATGAAAGGCAGCGGGATAATGCAGTGAATGAATGTTAATGTCATAAGGTCACATACGTGGGTACTCGTATATCTATTGGCTCGCTCTCACAGCACAAACAATAACATTGATGCACACATGTTTATGCTACCCAGTTACAAAATTAGATCACTGTTAATCTCCTGGTCTTTTAATCTCTCCATACAGCAAAATAACAAATGCAGGAGAGCGCATGGTTTTTAAACTGACGTTATAACGATAATATTATCTATCTACTTCGCTCCAATAGATGACGCAATAGTAAGCACATTCCTTTCACGTTTGATCTCCTGGTTGGAGAACAGTATACAGGACATGATACCAGGTACAAATTTATTAGTCGAATTGTGTTTCAAATATCATGCATGTAGGATTAGTAGTTCCGAGGATATATAACCTTTTGTGTCAGAATGAAGCAAGTAGTTAAAATTACAGGAAATTTCAATCAAAGTTTAGCTTCTTTTAAAAACTCTGTGCACCGGACGTTCACAAATGGCATCACAGCGGCTATCAAGGTCATAAACGCGCATTACATTTTATGTACTATATTTTTCATTTATCAAAGATTATTTTGAAGCAATTTTTTTAAATCCACGTTTTTTTAATATTTCACCATTCTCTCCCATTGAAATTCTTGTTCACTAGAGTTATAAAAAATGGAGTTGCAATATCTAACATGAGAATAAAAGTGCATTACATCTTTTCAAACAAAAAAGTGTATTTTAGAACATTTTTTACTGGTTTTCCAACATATTAAAGCCAAACTCTCCCATTAAACTTGAACATGTTTTACCTCTCCGATGTAAGTGTCGTAGCTTTCTTCAACCTCTTCGAAACAAGAGCTGATTTTGGTGACGTAATAAGATCGGAATCCCAGAGGCGGCAGATTTTCTGCCTTGAACACCAAGTCGTGCGTTGCAGTGCTGTTTTCCCTCTCAGGGGCCGCGATTACTTCTGGTGGGATAGGAACCATCTGTGTTATCAGAGGAGCTCCTGTTTGGAAAAGATAACATTTTATATTACTGTAATTATAGGTGTATTAATATTACGGTACTGTTTATGAAGTAAAACTCGATATATAATTTAGGCTATGACATATTCTACGATGTTACGTTAGATACATTTTGTCCATAGTAACAAACTCTTTATTTTGTCATTCTCCGTTAATATCAGTAGAATTATATACAAAATCTAGAAAATAAATAAATATGTAATCACATAGGGAGATGCAAAATGGTAATATTTCAACTTTCCCCATTACAAACAAACACGCTGAGTTTTAAAATGATGATGATGATGATGATTATTATTATTATTATTATTATTATTATTATTATTATTATTATTATTATTATTGTATTCTCCTGGCAGATTTATGGCCATCAGGCCTTTTTTTCACTCAATCACGATCAAAGCACATATACAAGTACCGTGACATTTTGTTTTTACTAACATTTCTAATATTAACCTGACTATACCTTTGATTTAATGATTGAGAACCAGAAAAACTGTTTGTCATCTCCTTCCAGGACCGGAATTTGATTATGCTAGTATAAAATAGAAAGAAATCACTTTACTAGGTGTAAGAGGGAAGAAAAGTAGTGCATCCATTTACGTAAGCTAATACGATTTTGAGTTTGATAATTTTCGTTAACATTTTATTTAATCAAAATACAGTACAGTATTAAAAATAAGACAGTGTTTTTATTCACTAACTGAGCTATCCAGGCGGACGTATTCATTATGCAATGTGTAATACAGTGAATAATTTCAAGGAAAAATTGTTCCGGGGCCGGGTATCGATCCCAGGACCCTTCGCTTAGCGCGCGAACGCTCTTCCGACTGAGCTACCGCAGGAACTATACACGACACCATCACAATTTTTCCTTTGTATCCACACTACTCAAATGAGCTGACAGGACGCCAGAACTCAAGTATGAGTACACACAAATACTTACGTGGCCACAATTAAGTCACACAATTTTTCCTTGAAATTATTCAAACCTGCTTTACAGGGAGCTACTACCTGAAAGCCAGATTTGTGTAATACACTGTCTACAGCACATTAACATACAATATGGACACTGCATTTAAATTGAAAAATAATCAAAATAACATTATTGTTGAAAATGGCGGACGTTAATTTGGATCCGGCTTCAGTTATTTTCTGCATATTATTGAAAACGTTTTTAAGCATATCTTTTTAATGTAATGTATTGTTCCTTGAATGTAATTCTTTAATTCTTCTATTGTTGTAGGATGTTTAGCAAACACAATTGTTTTACGGTAACCCCAAAAGAAATAATGCAAAGCACTCAAATCAGTTGACATCCATTAACAGATATATGGTTCAGTGTGTGAGGCTATTATGTTGATGTATATCGTGTAACAAGGAGTTTTCACATTCAGTGTTTATAACGTTTTAATAAAAACTTCCACAGTTTGTTAAAGAAATTATATGCACTAAGCTATTGTACCAGTAATGATTACTGAATAAAATCGAAAAGTAAAGACAAGCCCATGAGAGGCCAAATCGGCCCAGAGAGTGGCGAGAAGTTAAGGCTCCCATCTTTATAAACAATCGGCATTTAATGACAGTAGGGATGTCAGTCTTGCGAGGCCGCCATATTTACCTCCAAGGAAATTATCCTGATGCTCATAGTGTGGCCAGAAGGATTACATCAATGGAAAAATGGCTTCAATAAAGAAAAGATGTTCCGGATTGACTGCAAAAAAATCCATGATCCATCGGGAAAACGAACAATTATTTAATGGTGTGACACTGATTAAAAGGAAGTAATTTACTGACATATGGACTGAATGAACAAAATGTTGTTTGCAAGTGACTGTATAAAACAATTATTTATTAGAGAGAGTGACAATGTTAACGGGAAAGGAATTTACTGGTAATTGGTTTCAATAAACGGAGTTGCAATTGACTGCGAGAAACAAAAAAATCTTCATTTAAGAGGGTGACAATTCAGAAGAGAAGGAAATTACTACTATTCGGGTTGAATACTTATTTACTTACTTACAAATGGCTTTTAAGGAACCCGAAGGTTCATTGCCGCCCTCACATAAGCCCGCCATCGGTCCCTATCCTGTGCAAGATTAATCCAGTCTCTATCATCACACCCCACCTCCCTCAAATCCATTTTAATATTATCCTCCCATCTACGTCTCGGCCTCCCTAAAGGTCTTTTTCTCTCCGGTCTCCCAACTAACACTCTATATGCATTTCTGGATTCGCCCATACGTGCTACATGCCCTGCCCATCTCAAACGTCTGGATTTTAAGTTCCTAATTATGTTAGGTGAAGAATACAATGCGTGCAGTTCTGTGTTGTGTAACTTTCTCCATTCTCCTGTAGCTTCATCCCGCTTAACCCCAAATATTTTCCTAAGCACCTTATTCTCAAACACCCTTAACGTATGTTCCTCTCTCGGAGTGAGAGTCCAAGTTTCACAACCATACAGAAGAACCGGTAATATAACTGTTTTATAAATTCTAACTTTCAGATTTTTGAACAGCAGAGTGGATGATAAGAGCTTCTCAACCGAATAATAACACGCATTTCCCATATTTATTCTGCGTTTAATTTCCTCCCGAGTGTCATTTATATTTGTTACTGTTGCTCCAAGGTATTGGAATTTTTCCACCCCTTCGAAGGATAAATCTCCAGTTTTTATATTTCCATTTCGTACAATATTCTGGTCACGAGACATAATCATATACTTCGTCTTTTCGGGATTTACTTCCAAACCGATCGCTCTACTTGCTTCAAGTAAAATTTCCGTGTTTTCCCTAATCGTTTGTGTATTTTCTCCTAACATATTCATGTCATCCGCATAGACAAGAAGCTGATGTAACCCGTTCAATTCCAAACACTGCCTGTTATCCTGAACTATCCTAATGGCATATTCTAGAGCTAAGTTCAAAAGTAAAGGTGATAGTGCATCTCCCTGCTTTAGCCCGCAGTGAATTAGAAAAGCATCAGATAGAAACTGAATAAATAAACTATATTTACAACTGACTAAAAAGAAGCAATTATAATACTCCCATAAATAATTGAGAATTCATATCTAACCAGCTATGTGTACTGGAAAGAGATTTAAAAAATATAAAAATTGTGATTGGTCTAAATGAACATATAAATCATATATCGTACCATCGGGTCCTTGAACCTTATATGTTCCACCTTCGATGGGCAGCCGTACAAAATGACTGACTTCGTGGCTCAAGGGATTGTAAACAGTCACAACGAATCTGTTCTCAGATTCTGTGACGTCACAAAAACTGACGTTGAGTCGTAGACAGTTGAACATCTCCACGGTACTCTTGCCATTCTTTGACATCAGCTGACTGAAATGAAAGATCGTGTAAATTGCTAATTGTTGCGAAACTAAATTTTAATGTAAAGGTAATAAGAACGGAATCTTATTGCACAATTATGTCTTTTTAGCATAGTCAACTCATATCCTGTCATACTCGTATTTTCATTTTAGTGACTATAATAAACAAAAATTATAGTGAAAATTAATTCCAATGAATGAATTTATTAATGCACTTCAATTAATATAAAGGAAAAGGAAGTAGTTATATTATAGTCTCATACATAATTATAACTTAAAATCGAGATTATATTTTAAAAATATTCCAGGTTACAGTAATTAAATAAAATGAATGTAAGCTTATCTCGGCTATTTTCAAAGATACATCCAAAACCTCTTTGACACTTTGTTCCTCAAAGTACGTTCTTTAAAATTAAAATAAAAACTGTATGTATAAATGTATTTGAATTAATGTGTTGTTATTATTATTATTATTATTATTATTATTATTATTATTATTAAAAAAAGAGGTGGGGCTGTCCTAACAGCGATTACCTTTTACCTGTCGGCGATATGATTTAGAAATTATTAATTAATGTGTTTGGATTGAAATTAAAATGGCTGATGGTATTAATTTATTAATTGGAAATCATTACTTCCCACCTGATTTCGGTCATAATCACTTAAAATCTTACCTCAATTTTCTTGAAAAAAACCTTGATACTCATATTTTTAGAACAGTAATTATTGGTGATTTCAATTGTCCTGGTATGGATTGGTCAACTGGTTTTAATCTTAATGATATTCATTACTACTCTAAAATTAAGTCCAGTGATTTATATTCCTCGTCTTGCCTTCTGGGATTAAACCAAATTAATTTTACTGTCTCAAGTAAAAATCTACTTGATCTTGTCTTTACTAATATTATTAATAGTACAGTAAAACTAGCCAATCATTCTCTAGTTTTGGAGGATTCTTATCATCCATCTATCTCCATTAATCTTGAAGTGTATTTGTCGCTACCTGATCACTGCCAATCTAGTACCTTCATAAATTATTCTCAAGGTGATTACTTGAAACTCTATTCCACTCTATACAATCATGATTGGAATTCCATATATCAAACTACTGATGTTAAAGTTGCTGCTAACGCGTTATGCCAGATTATGAACAAAGCTATTTCTCTTGCTGTTCCTGTCACTTTCGTAAAAAAATCGCACTATCCTAAATGGTTTTCAAATACCTTGCGTATACTTATTAGGAAAAAGAACAAAGCACATAGAAATTTTAAGAAATTCAAAACTGATCACCATTATCAAATTTTTTCCAATTACAGAAAACAAGTTAAAGCTATGATTAAATCTGACAAATTTAAATGGTTACAATCCATTGATGAAAATTTGAAGAATGAACCTAATAAATTTTGGAAATATGTAGAATCTTTTCGTAAATCCAATAATTATCCCACCGAATTATTAATAAATGGGATTCACATTACTGATCAGCAAGAATTTTCTAATGCATTTGCTAATCAATTCAAATCGATTAAAAACAGCCTAATTCTAATCTCTGTTTGTTGGAGTATAATTCTACTGACTTCTTATCCTTACCTAAAATTACAGTTGGAGACGTTTCATTAGCCATAAATAAGCTTAAGAATAAAATTAATTCAGCACAACATGGTTTTACTAAAGGTAAATCAACAACTACAAACTTAGTATCCTACCTTAATCTTGTTATGCCTGTTGTTGAAACCCAAGGTCAAATTGACTCAATTTATATCGACTTTAGCAAAGCGTTTGATGCTGTACCTCATAATATTCTGATAAATAAATTAAAACTATTTAACTAATAGACAATGTTGTGTTCGTCTTGGTGATTCTCTCTCGGACCCATTTAATTGTTTATGTGGAGTTCCCCAAGGATCTACATTGGGCCCTCTATTATTTTTATTATTTATTGATGACATATGTAAACTTTCACGATCATGTTCAATATATTTATAAACATTCAATAAGAATGCTTGGTTTAATAAGGTCTATAACCTATTCTTTTTCTACTCCTGAGTCACTATTAATTCTATACTTTACTTTGGTTCGCTCTAAACTTGAATATGCATCTGTAGCCTGGAATTCCATTACTTCAACCGATTCGGTTAAATTGGAAAATATTCAAAGAAAATTTATTTCCTTGTGTGCTTTTCGATATATACCCAATTCCACTGACTTTAACTATGATATTACCTGTAAATATTTTAACTGTTGTAGCCTTTATGCTAGACGTCTAAATCTTGATTATCAATTTTTTTGCAAAGTTACCAAGTGTGATATTGATTGTGAGTCTATCATAAACAATATCAGCCTTCGTATTCCTACAAAAGGTTTAAGATTTCAAAAAAATTTTTATAACCGAAATTCAAAATCACTTTCTCCAGTCTGTAGATGCATAAAATATGCCAATTTGCATGGGCACAATTTAGATCCTTTTAAGGTTTAGTTTCGTTTTGATTATTAGTTTTTACTGTTTGTACTCAATTGTATTCATGTATGTTTTTGTTATTTATGATATTATTTATTTTTGTTTTGCACCTTTGTATCTTCTGTTTGTGTATTGTGCTGAACTATAATTGGCCTCTGGCTGTTGTTCAGCACACAAATATTAATAATAAATAAATAAATAAAATAAATAAATAAATTATTATTATATTATTATTATTATTATTATTATTATTATTATTATTATTATTATTTGAACTGCGTAGACTACATCTCGCTAAATGACAGCAAGGATTAGGAAATGTCGTACAGTTGCTAAAATAATCAATAGATCTGTTCTATCTCATTTAATGAGGAAAGATGGTGAAACTTCATTTTTATTTTTCTTATATGATGAACAATTTTCATTTTTATGTATAGAAATTTCATTGAAGCAACAACTTAAACTGGATTAGATTTTGCAAATAATTTGGGGCCCAAGTTATGAAAGAAAAAATTACTTGGATAATGTAATTCTTTAAAATGGATCTTAGCCCATTTCAGCCATTTTAAAGATAAATTAAAAATGGATGTTAGCCCATTTCGGCCAATTTAAAGGTAAATTAAATATTTCTTTGGAATTTTGTTCCTCAAAACATGTTCTTCAAAGTGCCTAAAACACAATTTTGATATTGACTTTTAATAGTTTAAAATAAATAACTACATTTTAAGACTGAATTTTAGAGGCCCTTTTATATGAAGTCTTATTTTTAAAATGTAACAAAATAAAAGAATTATAATACAGAGAAAAGGTTCCTAATAGCCTAAGAATATATGTACCAAATATCATGCAAGAAACATTTATTGTAGTTCTGAAGTTAAGGGAAATTACAATTACTGTTTAGTGTCCTTTATAAATTCTGTGCCCCAGAACTTTAAAAATGCCGTCACAGCACTTTTCAAGGCCATAAATATGTGCATTAAATTTTATGTAATACAACTTTTTCACATATCAAATAGTATTTAACAGAATTTTTTCTTAAATGTAGGCCTATTGGTTTTTTTCACAATATTTCACCTTCCGCTCTCATGTAAATATAATTTAGAGTTAATATAATATATATTCCCTGTTATTTGTGTAAATATGTAATAAGTAGATCTGTTTACTCAAGGATTGGAAGAACTAGGGAATTTTGTAAAATTCATTGCTTACTACAGTAACGTCTGCTTTTACATTAAATATTAATTTTTAATTATATGAATATTTAATATACGACAAAAACATGAAATACGCAATTACTGAAGAAAACTATTTATAAATTTGTGAAATTACTTCGTTCTGTTATTCGAGTTACTGTATTAAGTCTAGTATACCTAGCTCTGGTTCAACTAGTGTTACAAAAGGTATGTAAGTGTGGGAATAATTTGAGAACCAATTTTAAACTCACTAATTATGCTTCAAAAACGAATTATATATATATATTTTTTTCAATATATATATTTACTCTATCCAAATAACTTTATCTTTACCGAATTTAGAGTTTTAGAAATTAACCAATTGTACGCGTGTAATTTAGTATTATTAACATGTTTTCATAAAAACCGGGAAATTCTTGTAATATATAAGCAGAATTATTACACTAACTGAATGACACAATAACTTAAAAATAAGCCAGGTATAAATCTACTACTAAAGTAATAAATATAGTGCAAATTTAGGGCCAAGACATTACAATAAAGTCACATAAAACTTCTCTCACTTTGATAAAGCTAATATTAATTATTGTAATAGGGAAATAAAACTCATCTTTCGGACCAATCCAACACAAATACGTTTCTAATATCTGTTAAGTCTTAAGTGGTGAGGTACACCTTTCGCTAGCATAATTTTACTATATTTCAACTTTTTTTCTCAGAATCTATAAATCCTTTGCAAACAAAAATTCGCATGCTTAATGTACACTTTCTGCACATCATTAAATGATTAATTTTAATGTTTTTGGAAACCCAATAGTTATTTTTTTAAATTATGAACAACTTTTCACATTTTTGTTTCAGCCGGTCAGCGTTTTAATGATAAATTCGATTCTTTTCGAGTAAAGGGGGTTAAGTTATTTATAGTGTGAATGGAGTTTCGTTCTCCAGGGGAATACAGAAGTTAAATTATATAAGTGGATGTGCAAAAAAACAAAGGAATACTAGCAATTGACATGTTTTATTTGTGTAGAAAATTATTTGCAATGAAGGTCCGATGTTTAACTTTAATTTAATTCAAAACATATGTTCATGACATCTCACTTTACTCAAACACCATCGAATTACTCAAATATTTAAATTTTGATATAATGCTTCTTTTGATCTATTTTTAATAAATATGTCTGCAACATATACTAAAATCTGTAACACGTTATTTTTTAATTTTATTTTATATCATTTTATATATTAATTTATTAAAAAAATATTGATATATATTATTAAAAAACTTTTCAATCTACCTTAAAGATTTTACTACATGCTGTTCACATGAGACAATTTTATGTGCATACAAAGTTCCATTAAGATATCTTAAGTACGTTTGGTTTATCATTGAACGCTGACGGCTAAAAATTTCTCAAAACTTTTCGCAATGAAAAAAATAACTACTGGGTTTTCAAAACATTGAAATTATATTTTATTTATGTATGGATCGTATATATTAAGCATGCTAATTTTTATATATATTATTATTTTTTATTATTATTTTAATGTACCGAAGTACATATGATATTTCCATGCAGATATTCTGCGTCATCATGCGATGAAAAAGTAATGGAACGGAGAAAAATTCTCTCCGGCGCCGGGATTTGAACCCGGGTTTTTAGCTCTACGCGCTGATGCTTTATCCACTAAGCCACACCGGATACCACCCCGGCGTCGGACAGAATCGTCTCAGATTAAGTTCCAACTCTTGGGTTTCCTCTAGTGGCCGCCCTCTGCACTACGTCATAGATGTCTATGAACATAGGACCGAAGTCCACACATGTGCTGAGGTGCACTCGTTATGAGTGACTAGTTGGCCGGGATCCGACGTAGAGCTGAAAACCCGGGTTCAAATCCCGGCGCCGGAGAGAATTTTTCTCCGTTCCATTACTCTTTCATCGCATGCTAATTTTTGTTTCCAGAGGACATATATATATATATATATATATATATAGAGAGGAAGAAAATTACACTAGCGAAAGGTGTACCACCCACCTTAAGTAGTGGAATACAACAATTCTCTTCCTTTTCCTTCTTTTTGACACTACACGTCTGTTCTAAGGCTTTTTTCTAGTGTGTCTCCGAGCACTAGCTATGCTCTTTCGAAAGTTCCTGTTGCTTTGTCTTTTTTGGTTTTATTAAGTTAGATTAGTTATAGGTTAGGAAATCATTTAAGTTATTATTTATATTTAAGTTCTAATATAAAAGTGTCCTTGTGTTGTACAACACCGTCTATATGATGATGATGATGATGATGATGATGATGATGATGATGATGATGATGAAAATATATGTATTTCTAAATTAATTTGCAATTTCTTGCAGTACAGTATTATGAATAATTATTATAAACTATAAAATTTTATGTTCTGTGCAAAATTTTATTCCCTTTGTATAAATATTTTTCTCCATTTTTGGGTAAACATCCTTCTGTCTTCTACGACTATAGTTATTGGCAATTTTTTTAATATCACGAGTATAAATGAGCATTTTCCTCTGATAAAATTGAAAATGATAGTCCTGTGTGTATACTGCTTCTATCCAGACTTACTTGAGGGCGATTTCCGCTGCTTCCCTCGCGTCTTCTATAGCCTCTGACAAAGTCTTGGCATAATCATTAGCCACGTGTTGTCTCTCAGTGCCAGAGATGGCGTCGTGGTGTTGCAGGACTCCCATGGCCTCCCGAAGACTGTCGATTCCGGAAGAACCTTCCTGGCCCAGCTGAGTCATAGCAACCAGTTGCTTGGCAACCTACACCAACGATTATATATACAGCTTTTTTTCATGAGTTCATATTCCTTACGGCATGGACTGAGTTATTTCGACCGACAGGAGGAGAATGTTAAAAGGGGAAGTAGGTAGACTTACATGCGACTACTGAAATAAAATCCATTTAGAATGTGATTACTGGATTGCAATATTTCCTACATTTGAGTAGGCCTACTTAAGTAACTTAAATTTAGTTCGAGTCCTCTTAAAAATTATCATGCTCCTCCATGTTAATTATGAACGGTCTTGCAAGTTCTATGATGCCGTCTAAAGCACGGAACTTGTTCTTGTTTTTACGATATCGATGGCAAAGAAGTGGTACCTAATGTCTACAGAAGTGGTCATTTAATTTAACTACGTTATTGTTTACAATAATTATGTTATTATTATGTTCACAAAATTGGAAAGTTCACTAGTATTTTGCCCTAGAAGATACTACAATGCAGAAATATATAAAAGATGATCTATTTTGAGAGAAATTAATTTTAAAACAATTTCCTGATTCACCTGCAATTTCACAGTTACGAGGTTCACTTCTTAGATATCGATATGTTGTAAATAGTTGGGCGAATTATTGTTGATGTCTGTCTCATTGTATTTCATTTTTTTTCGAAATGGATAACTAATCCTATCGATGATAGGCGCTACCTCTTCATGAAGGTCATACATTATATTTCTGATCACTTCGCGGTCAACGTCGTCGTTCTTACAAAATCCGAATCAAAAATTGATTCAAATAAAAGTTGTTTCAGTATAATGGGA